>NC_091310.1:24399981-24412481 GCF_038502225.1 Cherax quadricarinatus | reverse complement strand
TTAATGTTTGCTGTGTTGCAGGTGCTCCTCAGTGTTTGCTGTGTTGCAGGTGCTCCATAATGTTTGCTGTGTTGCAGGTGCTCCTCAATGTTTGCTGTGTTGCAGGTGCTCCTCAGTGTTTGCTGTGTTGCAGGTGTTCCTCAATGTTTGCTGTGTTGGAGGTGCTCCTCAATGTTTGATGTACATATATTTTGAATATTTCTAATTTATAGTATATTTTCTTTCGGTCGTATGTGCGGATGGACGAAAGTTGCATAAGTAAGTTTATCCAGGTATACACAAATACAGTTACATAGATTATCATACATAGCAGCATATGTGTGAAAAACCTAGAATAACCCAAAAAAGTCAGACAGATCTTAATCAGGAAGGATCTGTACACCTATCGTTGCACGCACCTGTGTTGCAGCTGCAGGTGGTTAGTAAACACATTTGCTCCTCGCACCTTTACACACCTGGCCATATTTTAAGACCTGCTCTTAGCAGTACGCCAAAAGGCTATCTAATATCCAAAGATCTGAACATTAAAGTCGACATGAAAAAGTGGCGAGAGAGCAGCCTTGTTAAGTATCTACAATACTAGTCGCTTGTAACAGGTCCTGGTGCAGGTGCTCAACAACAATAATTCGCCTGGAGAGGTAAGATGGCATACAGGTCAGGTGCTCACAATCGCTTTCTATTGAGTCCCACTCAGCTGGTGAGATGGGAGACAAGGTTTAATTGCTATGTTGTTAATGACTGAGTGACGTATATATTAGGTTCCTGGAAGGTACAGATTGAAGTAACGTTAACGTGCTGGTAAAAATTAGATAGGTAACAAATCACGTTCACTGTCCTTAACCATATCATTTGTTGCTACCTTATATTATTTCTAACTTGCAGTTATTACTATGAAAAAAAATGAAGTCATTATCAAAACTTAAAACTTACACACCTTTAAATTAGGGGAAAACTAATTAAATTTCTGTTAAAATTACGCTCAAAAGGAAACCAATTTAACATATTCTATATACAGCAGTGCAACTAATGTGAAGTGTCTGGCAATACTTATCAGTCTTCCTCTCTGACAATATCCTCGGCTGACTTCAACTTTTCAGTAAGTAGAAAAAAACAAAAAAACAAAGTGTCCTTCAACAGAAATCTAAATTGGCAATACGTTGAGGGAGGAATCGTAGTGTGGGAATCAAGTTGCCACCTGACAGGTGTGAGACCAGCGGACTCACCACTACATCACAACCTTTGTCCATCGATCGGGTGAATCCCGACTCTCGCTACAGTATCATCATAAACATTAATGCATCGTTCAAAAGATAGGAAGAAGGAAATATAGAAGAAATGGAAAAGAAACAATCAAGAAAAAAGAGAAACAGTAAAAGAAAAAGCAGCTGCGGCAGTAACAACAAAAAATTGACAACACCAACAAGCAAATTAATAATAATAAGAATAATGAACAATATTTTTCTCACCTCTCCTTCTCTCTCGTCACTACCTACCACCTTCACTTTCGTTCTCTCCTCATCCCGCACATAAAAGCCTTCATATATTGAATCCTCACGCAGGGGACAATTGCACAAAGGGATGCGGAAAAAGTGTGCACTAGGCAACCTGGTGCACCGACGGCTTTGATCAAGGTTGGTGACCACCTTGAGAGTACCGGACCTTGAACGGTGCGCGCAGGGATCACTTACCAAGTTGAAACATCCATCCTCGCTCCATGATTACATCTCCACTCGCTCGTTGGTATTTTTTCAGGGAAAAATTTCGTTTTCTAGTCCATACTTGCTATTAAATTCCTTTGTCCTTGTTGGTGCTTACAGACAAATCCTCATGTCTTGTTCAGGCTTGCAGGTAAACCGCCTGTCTCTCCGGCCTTGCCTGCAGGCAGATCCTCTTGCCTTTGTCCTTTATTGTACAGTATACTGATTTTCCTCATAAAAATGTTTGACATTTTTGAGCTCCTTTAGGGAACGTCCCCACCAAAAGATCACCCGGATAACAAATCATCATTTACAACAGGTCGGCTAATGATATAGTAGACATTGTTGTTGTTGTTGCTATTGTCTTCGGCAGGTAGAAATTATCCGATACGAGTTTTTGTGTTTCATATCATGATTCATGACTCATTCAAAGGTGCCGTTCACCCTGTGGTGGGGGTCACGCCAAAGAAGGTCTACCTGGAGGTTACCTGGAGGTTATTCCGGGGATCAACGCCCCCGCGGCCCGGTCCGTGACCAGGCCTCCCGATGGATCAGGCTGGCATGCTGTGCTGTGGATATTATTATTATAATAAAAAAAGAAGTGCTAAACCACAAGGGTTATATGGGAATATGGTAGTTGTTGGCACTCTGGCTAACCATGACAGAACGACCGCTAGCTCTCCAGTCGGACTCACTGGTTTGAGTAACCCAGAGTGGAATGTAATAAAGTTGGTAGAATTACCGACAATATGTAAAGTAAAAGGACACAAGTGCAACTAATGTGACATTTATTGTGGCAACGTTTCGCTCTCCAGGAGCTTTATCAAGCCATTACGAGTGGACCCAGCTGTAGCGAGACTATCTCGACCAGCGTATTAATACCACTTAGCAGCACCACAGTGGCATCACCATACAGTATATGATTAAACAATGAAATACCCAATAACTACAGTTTTGACAGTAATGTAAAAAAATACTAATGAAACACTTATATGAAAACTTGTTATGAATTATAAAATCCACAAGTGTTAAACTATTGGAAAGAGAACGTAAGTACACACACACACACACACACACACACACACACACACACACACACACACTCACTCACTCACTCACTCACTCACTCACTCACTCACTCACTCACACACTCACTCACACACACCTGAGATGAGGGAGACAGCAAATGTAGTCCCAGTCTTTAAGAAATGAGACATGCAGGTAGCACTAAACTTCAGACCAGTGTCACTGACTTGTTGTATAGTATGCAAAGTCATGGAGAAGCGTATCAGGAAAAGACTGGTGGAGCACCTAGAAAGGAATGAGTTTATACACGATAACCAGCACGGTTTAAGGGAGTGGAAATCCTGTGTCACAAACCTACTGAACTTTTACGATAAGGCGACAGAAGAAAGGCAGGAGAGGAGTGGGTAGACTGCATTTTCTTGGACTGTAAGGCTTTCGACACAGTTCCACACAAGAGATTAATGCAAAAGCTAGAGAAGCAGGCAGGAATAACAGAAAAGGCACTATAATAGATCAAAGCATATCTGACAGTGATGTTACGTGACGAGATGTCAGAGTGGGCGCCTGTGACGAGCAGGGCTCCTAGAGTCGGTGTTTTTTCTTATATATGTGAATGACGGAAGGGACAGATTCAGAGGTGTCCCTGATTGTAAACGACGTGAAACTAATGCGGAGAAATCAAGCGGCTAAGGATCAGGTACAACTACAAAGGAATCTAGACATCCTACAAGCTTGGTCCAACAACTGGCTCCTGAAGTTTAACCTCACCAAGTATAAAGTTATGAAGATTGGGCAAGGTCAAAGAGGACTGCAGAGTACAGACTAGAAGCCAAAGACTGCAATATTCACTCACGGGGGTGAGTATAATTCCGAGCACATCTCCTGGGGCGCAGATCAGTCAAATAGTTGCTGCAGCATATGGTCGCCTGGCAAACCTAAGAATAGGGTTTCGACATCTTAGCAATGAATCGTTCAAGACTCTGTACATCGTGTACGTGAGACCAATACTGGAGTATGCAGCACCAGTATGGAACCCACACCTGGTCAAGCACATCAAGAAATCAGAGAAATTGCAAAGGTTTGCTTTAAGAATAGTCCCGGAGTTAAGGGGTATGTCCTATGAGGAGAGATAAAGAGAAATCGACCTGGAAGACAGGGAAGATATGGAGGACATGATAAAGACATAAAATACTAAGAAGAACTGACAAGGTGGATGTGGATAGGATGTTTCCGAGATGGAACACGACAACAAGGGGTCACAACTGGAAGTTGAAGACTCAGATGAGTCACATGGATGTTAGTGTTTCTTCAGCCATAGAATTGTCAGGAAGTGGAACGATCTAGAGAGTGATGTAGTGGAGGCAGGATCCATATATAGCTTTAAGAAGAGATACGATAAAGCTCATGGAGCACGGAGAGGGTGGACCTAATAGCGACCAGCGAAGATGCAGGGTCAGGAGCTGTGAATCGACCTCTGCAACCATAAACAGGTGAGTACAAATAGGTAATCACACACACACACACACACACACACACACACACACACACACACACACACACACACACACACACACACACACTGTAAAAAGATGTGATAAGGAGAAAGAACCCCTGGAGCTAGGCTGGATGATCCGCCACACACAGCTAAACTACCAAGATTCTGCGACAAATTCGCCTCTTGCCAGCAAATAGGAGAACCCACTAGATTAGAGAACGCCTTAGAACTTATATTCACTAATAATGAAGACCTGGTTCGAAACACTATAGTATCTCAGGCAGTATACTCAGACAACAACCTAATGGAAGTTCAGATATGCGTACCCACTGGTCATAATCAGTAAAACTCACTCACCCATGAGGGTCAGTTCAACAAATTTAACTTTATGAACAGCCAGGAGCTAATAAATCATTAGTTTACTGAAATGCACTGGGAAGACAATCTGATAGGCGATTATTTAAACCGGTATATGAAGAGGAATTGGAAGACTTCTATGGCATTAGAACTATGATTCATGCACATACCGTTACTAAATTAGACACATGTGCAACTCTTGGGTATCTTTATTGAGGAAACGTTTCGCCACACAGTGGCTTCATCAGTCCATACATAGGAGAAACTTGAAGAACAGGAGGAGAATGAGGTAATCAGTCCCTTAACCTTGAGTCGATGTGTTCATTCCATCAATCTTGAGTAGAATACGGCAGATGAGCGGAGAAGCAGCTTATAAACCGTATGTGTCTAATTTATCAACATGTCGGTTCTCTGAACCATTCATCTACAAACCTGTCAGACACTGCAACTTCTTGGGATCTTAATACTTAGGAATTCTTCGCTTGCCTAATTCTTGGGCACAACCTACTTCCACATTGAACAAATGTGACACTACCTATGACTGCTACACCTCTCCTGCCATACGGTTTATAAGCTGCTTCTCCGCTCATCTGCCGTATTCTACTCAAGATTGATGGAATGAACACATCGACTCAAGGTTGAGGGACTGATTACCTCATTCTCCTCCTGTTCTTCAAGTTTCTCCTATGTATGGACTGATGAAGCCACTGTGTGGCGAAACGTTTCCTCAATAAAGATACCCAAGAGTTGCACATGTGTCTAATTTATCAACATGTCGGTTCTCTGAACCATTCATCTACAAACATACCGTTACAAAAGAGGAAGGTACAGTTAGGAAAGGGAAAAGCGTGCCACTTGTAAGCGAAAACGATGAATAACAGAGCTCCTGAAAGGCAACAGACTTTGTGAAAAATGAGCAGTAATCCTGGCTAGAAAATCGGAAAACAATGAGCTCAAACTGAATACATTATACAGAATCCAAGAGAGACAGAGGGAACTATAGGCCATAAACGAAATTGAGAGAAAGCCACAATACTTTTTCTCATATGCAAAATCCAGGTCAAAATCGATATCTGATATCGTGCCTTTAATTAATGAAGATGGAATATATACTGAACTACAAAGAAATGAGTGAATTACTTATATTCAGTGAGCTATTAATCATCTTAAACTGACGAACCAGATTAGCTTTTCATAAAGAGACACAAAATTCTGCAGACATCTCTCTGATCTCTGAAGAAACTCTAACCCCACTTTACTTCGACAAAGCTACTGATTGCGTTCCCATGCACTCCGCCCCAGGCCCAGACACGTGGAACTCGATATTCATCAAGAATGGCAAGAAACTCTTATCACGTGTATTAAACAATCTATGGAGAAAAAACTTAAACAAAGTACTCATCCTGCACTCATTAATTTGAGGTGGAGCAGCCGTGAGAGTGAAGACCGGTGCGGAAACTGGGAAAATAGTCAGTCAACACTTCAAAGGGGAGACTGACTAGGGACAGAAAGGAGGGGAGGGGAGAAGAGGGAAGGGAATGGAAAGGGAGGAGATAGGTAGGAGAGGTGCAAGAGGAGGAGATTGGAGGGAAGAGGGGATGCCACACGGTAGAGGGTGGAGTGGTGAGGGGATTTGCGGTCTATCGGGAAAAAATACATTTTTGTTGTCCTCAAGCACGCGTACACACGCATTTATACGCACGCACGCACGAGGGTGAGATGGGCACACACACACACACACACACGCGCGCACACACACACACACACACACACACACACACACACACACACACACACACACACACACACACACACACACACACACACACACACACACACACACACTCACTGTTCCCTCTGCCACCAACCCCCATATTACAAACCTCACCCCAACAGCTGTCCCTTATGGGCATTCTGACCCCACCCCCATCATCACAAACCCCACCTACACCACAGCCCCATATAGGCCCCCACCAAGGCTCTCGCTCCCCCAACCCCAATATTCTTGCATGACCACAATGATAGAAAAGAAACTGAAAGTTTGGTACACAAACGTGGATGGAATAACGAATAAACATGAGGAGTGGAACGAAAGAATCAGTGAAAAATCCCCAGACATCATAGCAGTCACAGAAACAGAACTCGCTGAGACAATAACAGACACAATCTTCCCAACGGGATATCAGATCCTGAGGAAAGATAGAAGGAGTAGAGGGGGAGGAGGGGTTGCACTGCTCATAAAACACCGATGGGGATTTGAGGAAATGGAAGGCATGGACATGATTGGAGAAAGAATTGTAGGTACAATTCAGTCCGGAGAACATAAAGTAGTCATTGGAGTGATGTATAACCCACCACAGAACTGCAGGAGGCCAAGAGAGGAGTACGAAGAAAACAACAGGGTGATGGTGGACACACTGGCTGAGGTGGCAAGAAGAGCTCACTCGAGCAGAGCAAAGTTACTGGTAATGGGCGATTTCAACCACAGGGAGATCGACTGGGAAAACCTGGAGCCACATGGGGGTCCCGAAACATGGAGAGCCAAGATAATGGATGTGGTACTTGAAAACCTCATGCATCAACATGTCAGGGACACAACCAGAGAGAGAGGGGAGGATGAGCCAGCAAGACTGGATCTTGTGTTCACCCTGAGCAGTTCAGACATTGAGGACATCATTTACGAGAGGCCCCTTGGAGCTAGCGATCACGTGGTTCTGAGTTTTGATTACATAGTAGAGTTACAAGTGGAGAAGGTAACAGGAACTGAAGGGGACAGGCCAAACTTTAAAAGGGGGGACTACACAGGTATGAGAAACTTCCTGCAGGAGGTTCAGTGGGACAGAGAAATGGTAGGAAAATCAGTAAACGAGATGATGGAATATGTGGCAACAAAGCACAAGGAGGCAGAGGAAAGGTTCATTCCCAAGGGAAACAGAAATAATAGGAAGACCAAAACGAGTCCTTGGTTTACCCGAAGGTGTAGGGAGGCAAAAACTAAGTGCAACAGAGAATGGAAAAGGTACAGGAGGCATAGGACCCAGGAAAACAAGGAGATTAGTAGAAGAGCCAGAAACGAGTATGCACAGATAAGGAGGGAGGCCCAGCGACAGTATGAAAACGACATAGCATCGAAAGTCAAATCTGACCCGAAACTGCTGTATAGCCACATTAGGAGGAAGACAACAGTCAAGGACCAGGAGATAAGGCTGAGGAAAGAAGGTGGAGAACTCACAAGAAACGATCAAGAGGTATGTGAGGAGCTCAACACGAGATTTAAGGAAGTATTTACAGTAGAGACAGGAAGGACTCTGGGGGGACAGACCAGATGGGGACACCAGCAAGGAATACACCAACAAGTGTTGGACGACATACATACAGATGAGGAGGTGAAGAAACTGCTAAGGGACATCGATACCTCAAAGGTAATGGGACCGGACAACATCTCCCCGTGGGTCCTTAGAGAGGGAGCAGATATGTTGTGCATGCCACTTACCACAATCTTCAACACGTCCCTGGAAACTGGGAAACTGCCTGAGGTATGGAAGATGACAAATGTAGTTCCCATTTTTAAAAAAGGAGACAGAAAAGAGGCACTAAACTATAGACCTGTGTCATTGACGTGTATAGTATGCAAAGTTATGAAGAAGATTATCAGGAGGAGAGTGGTGGAGCACCTGGAACGGAACAAGAGTATAAATGCCAACCAGCATGGATTCATGGAAGGCAAATCCTGTGTCACAAACCTTCTGGAGTTTTATGATAAAATAACAGAAGACACGAGAGAGAGGGGTTGGTTGATTGCATCTTCTTGGACTGCAAGAAGGCCTTTGACACAGTTCCTCACAAGAGATTAGTGCAGAAGCTAGAGCATCAGGCGCATATAACAGGAAGGGCACTGCAATGGATCAGAGAATACCTGACAGGGAGGCAACAACGAGTCATGGTACGTAATGATGTATCACAGTGGGCACCTGTGACGAGCGGGGTCCCACAGGGGTCGGTCCTAGGACCAGTGCTATTTTTGGTATATGTGAACGACATGATGGAAGGGTTAGACTCAGAAGTGCCCCTGTTTGTAGATGATGTGAAGTTAATGAGGAGAATTAAATCTGATGAGGACCAGGCTGGACTTCAAAGAGACCTGGACAGACTGGACACCTGGTCCAGCAAATGGCTTCTCGAATTTAATCCTGCCAAATGCAAAGTCATGAAGATAGGGGAAGGGCACAGAAGACCACAGACAGAGTATAGGCTAGGTGGCCAAAGACTGCAAACCTCACTCAAGGAGAAAGATCTTGGGGTGAGTATAACACCGAGCATGTCTCCGGAAGCACACATCAATCAGATAACTGCTGCAGCATATGGGCGCCTGGAAAACCTGAGAACAGCATTCCGATGCCTTAGTAAGGAATCATTCAAGACACTGTACACCGTGTATGTCAGGCCCATACTGGAATATGCAACACCTGTTTGGAACCCCCACTTGATAAAGCACGTCAAGAAACTAGAGAAAGTACAAAGGTTTGCGACAAGGTTAGTTCCAGAGCTAAGGGGAATGTCCTATGAAGAAAGATTAAGGGAAATCGGCCTGACGACACTGGAGGACAGGAGGGTCAGGGGAGACATGATAACGACATATAAAATACTGCGTGGAATAGACAAGGTGGACAAAGACAGGATGTTCCAGGGAGGGGACACAGAAACAAGAGGCCACAATTGGAAGTTGAAGACACAAATGAGTCAGAGAGATATTAGGAAGTATTTCTTCAGTCATAGAGTTGTAAGGCAGTGGAATAGCCTAGAAAATGACGTAGTGGAGGCAGGAACCATACACAGTTTTAAGACGAGGTTTGATAAAGATCATGGAGCGGGGAGAGAGAGGGCCCAGTAGCAACCGGTGAAGAGGCGGGGGCCAAGAGCTAAGACTCGACCCCTGCAACCACAAATAGGTGAGTACAAATAGGTGAGTACACACAGTGTTCTAACACGAGGTAAGGAGTCCTAACACAGGTTGAACATCAAAATGGTATACAATACCGACAGGTTGGTAGGTAAGACACAGGCAACAGTTAGGCAACTTTATTCCGAAACGTTTCGCCTACAAAGTAGGCTTCTTCAGTCGAATACAGAAAGTAGGCAGGAACAGTAGAGATGTGAAGACGATGTAATCAGTCCATCACCCTTGAAGTCGTAGAATTTGAGGTTGTCAGTCCCTCGACCTGGAGAAGTTCAGTTCCATAGTCAGGAACTATCTGAAAATCAAGCGACAGTGCGGAGACTTAAATACTGTCGGAAGGAGAGGTGCAGAGTAGTAGTGGCTACACTCTCACTACTACTACTACTACTCTGCACCTCTCCTTCCGACAATATTTAAGTCTCCGCACTGTCGCTTGATCTTCAGATAGTTCCTGACTATGGAACTGAACTTCTCCAGGCCGAGGGACTGACAACCTCAAATTCTACGACTTCAAGGGTGATGGACTGATTACATCGTCTTCACATCTCTACTGTTCCTGCCTACTTTCTGTATTCGACTGAAGAAGCCTACTTTGTAGGCGAAACGTTTCGGAATAAAGTTGCCTAACTGTTGCCTGTGTCTTACCTACTAACACAGGTTGTTGCTGCTGCTGTGTAAGACATTTAACAGTAAACAATAAAACTATTAGCCAAAGCTGCATGGGATTTGTTAGACGCTGTTTCTTACCCAAGTTATCATGTGCTGACTCTGTTCCTTACCCAAGTTACCATGTGCTGACTCTGTTCCTTACCCAAGTTACCATGTGCTGACTCTGTTCCTTACCCAAGTTACCATGTGCTGACTCTGTTCCTTACCCAAGTTATCATGTGCTGACTCTGTTCCTTACCCAAGTTACCATGTGCTGACGCTGTTCCTTACCCAAGTTACCATGTGCTGACTCTGTTCCTTACCCAAGTTACCATGTGCTGACTCTGTTCCTTACCCAAGTTACCATGTGCTGACTCTGTTCCTTACCCAAGTTACCATGTGCTGACGCTGTTCCTTACCCAAGTTACCATGTGCTGACTCTGTTCCTTACCCAAGTTACCATGTGCTGACTCTGTTCCTTACCCAAGTTACCATGTGCTGACTCTGTTCCTTACCCACGTTAACATGTGCTGACTCTGTTCCTTACCCAAGTTACCATGTGCTGACTCTGTTCCTTACCCACGTTACCATGTGCTGACTCTGTTCCTTACCCAAGATACCATGTGCTGACTCTGTTCCTTACCCAAGTTACCATGTGCTGACTCTGTTCCTTACCCAAGTTACCATGTGCTGACTCTGTTCCTTACCCAAGTTACCATGTGCTGACGCTGTTCCTTACCCAAGTTACCATGTGCTGACTCTGTTCCTTACCCAAGTTACCATGTGCTGACTCTGTTCCTTACCCAAGTTACCATGTGCTGACTCTGTTCCTTACCCACGTTAACATGTGCTGACTCTGTTCCTTACCCAAGTTACCATGTGCTGACTCTGTTCCTTACCCACGTTACCATGTGCTGACTCTGTTCCTTACCCAAGATACCATGTGCTGACTCTGTTCCTTACCCAAGTTACCATGTGCTGACTCTGTTCCTTACCCAAGTTACCACATGCTGACTCTGTTCCTTACCCAAGTTACCACATGCTGACGCTGTTCCTTACCCAAGTTACCATGTGCTGACTCTGTTCCTTACCCAAGTTACCATGTGCTGACTCTGTTCCTTGCCCAAGTTGCCATGTGCTGACTCTGTTTCTTACCCAAGTTACCATGTGCTGACTCTGTTCCTTACCCAAGTTACCATGTGCTGACTCTGTTCCTTACCCAAGTTACCATGTGCTGACTCTGTTCCTTACCCAAGTTACCACGTGCTGACTCTGTTCCTTACCCAAGTTACCACGTGCTGACTCTGTTCCTTACCCAAGTTACCATGTGCTGACTCTGTTCCTTACCCAAATTACCATGTGCTGACTCTGTTCCTTACCCAAGTTACCATGTGCTGACGCTGTTCCTTACCCAAGTTACCATGTGCTGACTCTGTTCCTTACCTAAGTTACCATGTGCTGACTCTGTTCCTTACCCAAGTTACCATGTGCTGACTCTGTTCCTTACCCAAGTTACCATGTGCTGACTCTGTTCCTTACCCAAGTTACCATGTGCTGACTCTGTTCCTTACCCAAGTTACCATGTGCTGACGCTGTTCCTTACCCAAGTTACCATGTGCTGACTCTGTTCCTTACCCAAGTTACCATGTGCTGACTCTGTTCCTTACCCAAGTTACCATGTGCTGACTCTGTTCCTTACCCAAGTTACCATGTGCTGACGCTGTTCCTTACCCAAGTTACCATGTGCTGACTCTGTTCCTTACCCAAGTTACCATGTGCTGACTCTGTTCCTTACCCAAGTTACCATGTGCTGACTCTGTTCCTTACCCAAGTTACCATGTGCTGACTCTGTTCCTTGCCCAAGTTACCATGTGCTGACTCTGTTCCTTACCCAAGTTACCATGTGCTGACTCTGTTCCTTACCCAAGTTACCATATGCTGACGCTGTTCCTTACCCAAGTTACCATGTGCTGACTCTGTTCCTTACCCAAGTTACCATGTGCTGACTCTGTTCCTTACCCAAGTTACCATGTGCTGACTCTGTTCCTTACCCAAGTTACCATGTGCTGACTCTGTTCCTTACCCAAGTTACCATGTGCTGACGCTGTTCCTTACCCAAGTTACCATGTGCTGACGCTGTTCCTTACCCAAGTTACCATGTGCTGACTCTGTTCCTTACCCAAGTTACCATGTGCTGACTCTGTTCCTTACCCAAGTTACCATGTGCTGACGCTGTTCCTTACCCAAGTTACCATGTGCTGACGCTGTTCCTTACCCAAGTTACCATGTGCTGACTCTGTTCCTTACCCAAGTTACCATG
>NC_091310.1:24369981-24394981 GCF_038502225.1 Cherax quadricarinatus | reverse complement strand
GCCAGCCTAGTTCAAGCATTACTTGTACCAGCCTAGTTCAAGCATTGCTTGCACCAACCTAATTCAAGCATTACTTGTACCAGCCTAGTTCAAGCATGACTCGGTAACAACAAAGAAACCCAAGCAACTTTCAGGTAACCTGGCTATAACAAAATTAAAATCTTCTCTATTAAATAAAAATCCGAATTTAAATTAAATTTTAAATTCATATGGAGAAAATTGCAGTATAATATTGTACCTCAGAAAATATATATCAGCCATAAATACAAGAGGAGAGGCTATTTCCCAGGATTTCAAGAGGCTGGGCGGGTGAGGTACTGAGAAGGCGGCCGCCAGGATGAAACGGAATGTTGAAGATAATATGAAGAAACAAAGTGTGTCGAGGGTGGGCGGTGTGCGTGAGGCCAGGTGGTGACTGCTGCACTAGGTTGCGTGAGACAACGTGGTGACTGCTGCACTAGGTTGCGTGAGAGAAGGTGGTGACTGCTGCACTAGGTTGCGTGAGAGAAGGTGGTGACTGCTGCACTAGGTTGCGTGAGAGAAGGTGGTGACTGCTGCACCAGGTTGCGTGAGAGAAGGTGGTGACTGCTGCACTAGGTTGCGTGAGACAAGGTGGTGACTGCTGCACTAGGTTGCGTGAGACAAAGTGGTGACTGCTGCACTAGGTTGCGTGAGACAAAGTGGTGACTGCTGCACTAGGTTGCGTGAGACAAAGTGGTGACTGCTGCACTAGGTTGCGTGAGACAAGGTGGTGACTGCTGCACTAGGTTGCGTGAGACAAAGTGGTGACTGCTGCACTAGGTTGCGTGAGACAAAGTGGTGACTGCTGCACTAGGTTGCGTGAGACAAAGTGGTGACTGCTGCACTAGGTTGCGTGAGAGAAGGTGGTGACTGCTGCACTAGGTTGCGTGAGACAAGGTGGTGACTGCTGCACTAGGTTGCGTGAGACAAGGTGGTGACTGCTGCACTAGGTTGCGTGAGACAAAGTGGTGACTGCTGCACTAGGTTGCGTGAGACAAGGTGGTGACTGCTGCACCAGGTTGTGTGAGACAAGGTGGTGACTGCTACACCAGGTTGCGTGAGACAAGGCGGTGACTGCTGCACCAGGTTGCGTGAGACAAGGTGGTGACTGCTGCACCAGGTTGCGTGAGACAAGGTGGTGACTGCTGCACCAGGTTGCATGAGACAAGGTGGTGACTGCTGCACCAGGTTGCGTGAGACAAGGTGGTGACTGCTGCACCAGGTTGCGTGAGACAAGGTGGTGACTGCTGCACCAGATTGCATGAGACAAGGCGGTGACTGCTGCACCAGGTTGCGTGAGACAAGGTGGTGACTGCTGCACCAGGTTGCGTGAGACAAGGTGGTGACTTCTGCACTAGGTTGCGTGAGACAAGGTGATGACTGCTGCACCAGGTTGCGTGAGACAAGGTGGTGACTGCTGCACTAGGTTGCGTGAGACAAGGTGATGACTGCTGCACCAGGTTACGTGAGACAAGGTGGTGACTGCTGCACCAGGTTACGTGAGACAAGGTGATGACTGCTGCACCAGGTTACGTGAGACAAGGTGGTGACTGCTGCACCAGGTTACGTGAGACAAGGTGATGACTGCTGCACCAGGTTGCGTGCGACAAAGTGGTGACTGCTGCACCAGGTTGCGTGAGACAAGGTGGTGACTGCTGCACTAGGTTGCGTGAGACAAGGTGGTGACTGCTGCACCAGGTTGCGTGCGACAAAGTGGTGACTGCTGCACCAGGTTGCGTGAGACAAGGTGGTGACTGCTGCACCAGGTTGCGTGAGACAAGGTGGTGACTGCTGCACTAGGTTGCGTGAGACAAGGTGATGACTGCTGCACCAGGTTGCGTGAGACAAGGTGGTGACTGCTGTACCAGGTTGCGTGAGGCCAGGTGGTGACTGCTGCACCAGGTTGCGTGAGGCCAGGTGGTGACTGCTGCACCAGGTTGCGTGAGACAAGGTGATGACTGCTGCACCAGGTTGCGTGAGACAAGGTGGTGACTGCTGCACCAGGTTGCGTGAGGCCAGGTGGTGACTGCTGCACCAGGTTGCGTGAGACAAGGTGATGACTGCTGCACCAGGTTGCGTGAGACAAGGTGGTGACTGCTGCACCAGGTTGCGTGAGACAAGGTGGTGACTGCTGCACCAGGTTGCGTGAGACAAGGTGGTGACTGCTGCACCAGGTTGCGTGAGACAAGGTGGTGACTGCTGCACCAGGTTGCGTGAGACAAGGTGGTGACTGCTGCACCAGGTTGCGTGAGACAAGGTGGTGACTGCTGCACCAGGTTGCGTGAGACAAGGTGGTGACTGCTGCACCAGGTTGCGTGAGACAAGGTGGTGACTGCTGCACCAGGTTGCGTGAGACAAGGTGGTGACTGCTGCACCAGGTTGCGTGAGACAAGGTGGTGACTGCTGCACCAGGTTGCGTGAGACAAGGTGGTGACTGCTGCACCAGATTGCATGAGACAAGGCGGTGACTGCTGCACCAGGTTGCGTGAGACAAGGTGGTGACTGCTGCACCAGGTTGCGTGAGACAAGGTGGTGACTGCTGCACCAGATTGCATGAGACAAGGCGGTGACTGCTGCACCAGGTTGCGTGAGACAAGGTGGTGACTGCTGCACCAGGTTGCGTGAGACAAGGTGGTGACTGCTGCACTAGGTTGCGTGAGACAAGGTGGTGACTGCTGCACCAGATTGCATGAGACAAGGCGGTGACTGCTGCACCAGGTTGCGTGAGACAAGGTGGTGACTGCTGCACCAGGTTGCGTGGGGTCAGGTGGTGACTGCTGCACCAGGTTGCGTGGGGTCAGGTGGTGACTGCTGCACCAGGTTGCGTGGGGTCAGGTGGTGACTGCTGCACTAGGTTGCGTGGGGTCAGGTGGTGACTGCTGCACCAGGTTGCGTGGGGTCAGGTGGTGACTGCTGCACCAGGTTGCGTGGGGTCAGGTGGTGACTGCTGCACCAGGTTGCGTGGGGTCAGGTGGTGACTGCTGCACTAGGTTGCGTGGGGTCAGGTGGTGACTGCTGCACCAGGTTGCGTGGGGTCAGGTGGTGACTGCTGCACCAGGTTGCGTGGGGTCAGGTGGTGACTGCTGCACCAGGTTGCGTGGGGTCAGGTGGTGACTGCTGCACCAGGTTGCGTGGGGTCAGGTGGTGACTGCTGCACCAGGTTGCGTGGGGTCAGGTGGTGACTGCTGCACCAGGTTGCGTGAGGCCAGGTGGTGACTGCTGCACCAGGTTGCGTGAGACAAGGTGGTGACTGCTGCACCAGGTTGCGTGGGGTCAGGTGGTGACTGCTGCACCAGGTTGCGTGGGGGCAGGTGGTGACTGCTGCACCAGGTTGCGTGGGGTCAGGTGGTGACTGCTGCACCAGGTTGCGTGGGGTCAGGTGGTGACTGCTGCACCAGGTTGCGTGAGGCCAGGTGGTGACTGCTGCACCAGGTTGCGTGAGACAAGGTGGTGACTGCTGCACCAGGTTGCGTGGGGTCAGGTGGTGACTGCTGCACCAGGTTGCGTGGGGTCAGGTGGTGACTGCTGCACCAGGTTACGTGGGGTCAGGTGGTGACTGCTGCACCAGGTTGCGTGGGGTCAGGTGGTGACTGCTGCACCAGGTTACGTGGGGTCAGGTGGTGACTGCTGCACCAGGTTGCGTGGGGTCAGGTGGTGACTGCTGCACCAGGTTGCGTGGGGTCAGGTGGTGACTGCTGCACCAGGTTGCGTGGGGTCAGGTGGTGACTGCTGCACCAGGTTGCGTGAGGCCAGGTGGTGACTGCTGCACCAGGTTGCGTGAGACAAGGTGGTGACTGCTGCACCAGGTTGCGTGGGGTCAGGTGGTGACTGCTGCACCAGGTTGCGTGGGGTCAGGTGGTGACTGCTGCACCAGGTTGCGTGGGGTCAGGTGGTGACTGCTGCACCAGGTTGCGTGGGGTCAGGTGGTGACTGCTGCACCAGGTTGCGTGGGGTCAGGTGGTGACTGCTGCACCAGGTTGCGTGGGGTCAGGTGGTGACTGCTGCACCAGGTTGCGTGGGGTCAGGTGGTGACTGCTGCACCAGGTTGCGTGGGGTCAGGTGGTGACTGCTGCACCAGGTTGCGTGGGGTCAGGTGGTGACTGCTGCACCAGGTTGCGTGAGGTCAGGTGGTGACTGCTGCACCAGGTTGCGTGGGGTCAGGTGGTGACTGCTGCACCAGGTTGCGTGGGGTCAGGTGGTGACTGCTGCACCAGGTTGCGTGGGGTCAGGTGGTGACTGCTGCACCAAATTTGTGCTTTAAAATTAAATTCTTTCTGAAATTTTCTCTTATACGTTTAAAAATATATATATTTTTTTCATTTATGTTAATATAAAAATTAAAAACTTTGTTCCAGAAGAACCTTAGAAAACTTACGTAACCTTATTATAACAAGCGCAATTAAGTTAGCCTATTCCAACTAAATATATTTTAGATAAGTTTTCAATAATTTAATAATAAAGAAACACGATGAAATATATTTTTTTCGTTAGCCTCAAAATTATTTTTACGATATTATTGCATACTCAAATTTTCGATTGCCATATTCGGCAAGAAGAGCTTTGCTATTTATGAAAAAAATAGCATGTTTTACCTATTCGGCACGACATATATATCTCGTGCCTATTCCAACTAAATTTATTTTAAATACGTTTACAATAATTTAATACTAAACAAACACAATCAAATATATTTTTTTCGTTAGGTTCAGAATGATTTTGGCGAAATTATTGCATACACAAATTTTCACTTGTCCTATATGGCAAGATGAACGTTGCTATTTAAGCCAAGATCGCAAGTTCTGCCTATTCGGCACGACACACACATATATAATATATAATATATAATATGTAATATATATATATATAAATATATATATATATAAATATATATATATATATATATATATATATATATACATAATGTCGTGCCGAATATGTAAAACTGGTCAATTAGCAAGAACTCATTTAAAATTAAGTCCTTTCCGAAATTTTCTCTTATACGTTTAAAGATATATTTTTTTCAGTAATGTTAATGTAAAAATTTTTAATTTTACACCAAAAGAATCTTAGAAAACTTACCTAACCTTATTATAACAAGCGCAATTTATTTTAGCCTAACCCAACTAAATATATTTTAGATTTGTTTACAATAATTTAATACTAAACAAACACAATGAAATATATTTTTTTCGTTAGGTTCAGAATGATTTTGGCGAAATTATTGCATACACAAATTTTCGCTTGTCCTATATGGCAAGATGAGCGTTGCTATTTAAGCCAAGATCGCAAGTTCTGCCTATTCGGCACGACATATATATATATATGTATATATATATATATATATATATATATATATATATATATATATATATATATATATGTATATGTATATATATATATATATATATATATATATATATATATATATATATATATATATATATATATATATGTCGTGCCGATTATGTAAAACAGGTCAATTAGCAAGAACTCATTTAAAATTAAGTCATTTCTAAAATTTTCTCTTATACGTTTAAAGATATATTTTTTTCATTAATGTTAAGGTAAAAAATTTTAATTTTGCTCCAAAAGATTCTTAGAAAACTTACCTAACCTTATTATAACAAGAACAATTTATTTTAGCCTAACCCAACTAAATATATTTTAGATTTGTTTACAGTAATTTAATACTAAACAAACACAGTGAAATATATTTTTTTCGTTAGGTTCAGAATGATTTTGGCGAAATTATTGCATACACAAATTTTCGCTTGTCCTGTATGGCAAGATGTGGGTTGCTATTTAAGCCAAGATCGCAAATTCTGCCTATTCGGCACGACATACCCCACAAGGAAGGTTCCTTGATGTTGGTGAGGGGCTCTTGATTTAGGGAATTGGATCTGTGCTCCAGTTCCCCGAATTAAGCCTGAATGCCTTCCACATCCCCCCCCAGGCGCTGTATAATCCTCCGGGTTTAGCGCTTCCCCCTTGATTATAATAATAATAATAATAATAATAATGATAATCGGCACGACATTACATATATATATATATATATATATATATATATATATATATATATATATATATATATATATATATATAGTGTGTGTGTGTGTGTGTTTGTGTGTGTGTTTGTGTGTGTGTGTTTGTGTGTGTGTTTGTGTGTGTGTGTTTGTGTGTGTGTGTTTGTGTGTTTGTGTGTGTGTGTGTGTGTGTGTGTGTTGCTAGATAGATGAACAGGTAGATAACTAGTGCTGGGAAGTGGTGGAGTCATGAGCTGAGCAAGTTTGAAGTTGAGATATCACATCCAGTTTAAGAGAGGTGACCTGTCAGCCAGAGTAGAGGTGAGGTGACCTGAATCACGAAATCAGGTTTTGGTAATCTGGGTTTTTCATACAGTTTCTCAACAGTTTTAGCAGTGTATAATGACCTCTGATCCGTATGTTGCTCTTAAAGGCATGTATTGTAGCATCTTCAAGACAGAACCTCTCTCTCTCTCTCTCTCTCTCTCTCTCTCTCTCTCTCTCTCTCTCTCTCTCTCTCTCTCTCTCTCTCTCTCTCTCTCTCTGTTGCTTTTCTCTTATAAGAGATGGGTAAAGCAGCTGGGATTGATGAGGTAAACACAGAAATGTTTAAAGCAAGTGAGGATGTAGTTCTGGAATGGTTGTTGCTTTCATTTAAATATGTGTGGAAGAGGGGAAGGTACCTAATCCTTTGTATAAAGGAAAAAGAGACAAAAGAGAGTGTAAAAAATATAGGGGAATAAGCCTGTTGAGTATACTTGGTAAAATGTATGGTAGAGTTATTATTGAAAGAATTAAGAGTACGACTGAGAACAGGATTGCCGGTGAACAAGGAGGCTTCAGAAAAGGTAGGGGATGTGTGGACCAAGTGTTTACAATGAAGCGTGTAAGATAAGGGTAAAGAGGTGTGAGGGAAAAGTTCATTAGATAGGAGTGGTGGAAGTATGAATGTATGGTGGTGGTCGTTTATTGGGCGGTCTGCTTGTTCAGTTAGGGTGGGTGCATAGTTCCTGCTAACATCACCCCCCCACCCCTTCTGCACCAGGTGGGAGGTGACGAGTATGAGTTCGACCTGTAGTTAGTCACTTGACTTGCGGCTCCCATCAAATCTGTAAATATTTGTTCCACTCCTATCTAAATTATTATGTTTTGGGATTTGGTTTCAGTAAGAGCTTAACACTTGTTTGGAGTTTTAGACTCTGCTTTATTCCTGCTTTGTTTTGAATTTACTCAGTGTTGTCATCTGTTACTAGCCATTTCTTTTAAAAGCTGTATGCCTATCGTGTGAGTGATTTATCGAGTGGTGTGTAACTGTATGCTTTTTTCATTTTTAGCCTTGATTGTCGGATCGGGTCATCCGGCTCATGCAGGATAAAGATAAGGGCAGCATCTTTCTTGCGAAGACAGGAGACTTCACCTTGACAAGTCTGCCTACACTGGTCCCCCTTCAAGACGTAGCCAACCACCCAGTCACTACACGCCATTCAAGCAGCCTTCTCCCAGTTGCAGCTATACCAGTGTTCATGGTGGTTCTTGACTGGCTACGTAACTGCTTCAACAGTATTGTGGTGTTCAGAGGATCAGTCGACCTCTCCTCGGTAGAATATATATATAAGCGTATTAGGGACACTGTCTTCTGTCTACAGTCACGACCAGCAGTGACCCCCTCTCCCCTGTCATCAACACCGGCTCGGCGTTCCCAACCACTGTTTATAGCTGCATGCCCAGAACATCGGCACTGCATCAGTTTACGTCATTGTGTACATACTAGCTTTGAATTAATAGTTATTTATATATTTCATTTTTCACTTTTGCTAAACGTAGGGTTAATTTCATGTTAGTGTTTTAAATTCTTTACTAATTTTAATGATTATTAAAAATATTTATTATGTTACTGAATTTTCTATCTTTTTATTTCCATAAGGAGGAGCCAGCCATATTAAATACTCTTTGAGGGTCTGATAGGGCTGTGTGAACCTTCACAAGCGGGTTTTTGTTGCCTTGAATTTGGGAAAGGCATATGATAGGGTGGATAGGAGAGTAATGTGACACATGTTGCAAATGTATGGAACAGGTGGCATGCTACTGAAAGCAGTTAAGAGTTTTTACGTTGATAGTGAGGCTCAGAGTATGGAGGAGAGAGGGAAATTAGTTCCCAGTAAAAGACAGGGATGTGTGATGTGAACATGGTTGTTAAATATATTTATAGATGGGGTTTTAAGAGAAGTGAATGCTCTGGTGTGGGGAAGAGGTGTGGGATTAAGATATAAAGATTCAAACACAAAGTAGTTGTCACAGTTGCTTTTAGCTGATGACACTGTACTTTTGGGAGACTCTGAAGAGGAGTTGCAGGGGTTGGTGAACGAGTTTGGAAGGGTATGTAAATGAAGGAAATTAAAGTGGACATCAAAAAAGAGCAATGTGACGGGGATAAAAAATTTAGGTAATGAAACATTTGATATCAGGGAGGAAATATGGAGGAAGTGAATGCATTCAGATATTTGGGAATGGACTTGTCAGCAGATGGGTCTATGAAAGATGAGCTTAATCATAGAACTGATGAGGGGATAAAGGTGAGTGGAGCACTGAGGAGTCTGTGGAGATAAAGAACATTATCCATGAAAGCAAAGAGAGGAATGTATGAGAATTTAGTGTTACCAACACTCTTATATGGGTGAAGGATGGGTGGTAAATGTTGCAACAAGAAGGCTGGAGGCAGTGGAGATGTGGTGTCTGAGGGCAATGTGTAGTGTGAATATAATGCAGAGAATCCGTAGCTTGGAGATTAGGTGTGGGTTTTTTAAATTATTTTCCAGAGGGAAGAGGAAGGGTTGCTGATGTAGTTTGGACTTTTAGAGAGGATGGACCAAAATAAAATGACTTGGAAGGCATATAAATCTGTAGTGGAAAGAAGGCAGGATAAGGGTTGTCCTAGGAAAGGTTGGAGGGAGGGAGGGGGGGGGGCAGACGAGGTCTTGTGTGCAAGGGGCTTGGACTTCCAGAAAGCTTGCGTGAGCGTGTTAGGTGCGAGAGAAGACATACGGCTTTTATGACGTGACGTGCTGTTGGAATGTGAGCAAAGTTACATATATGAAGGGATTTATAGAAATCAGTCCTGGAGGTGGAAAGTACAATGCCTGCACTCTGAAGGAGAGTTATGGTGCAGTTTTTTAACAGTAGTGTAGGCACGCGTCTGGTAAGACAGTAATGGAGTGAATGATGATGAAAGTTTCTTTTTCGCATCATCGTGCCTTGGTGGGCAACAACCGATTTGTTAATTAAAAAAGTCGATAAGTCGTTTAGGAAATTTCAAGGCGATAAAGAATGTTTCAATGCATTTTTGTTCTTCAGTTAAGCGTTCACTGCTTCAAATCTCTAGTGCGAGTAGAAAGAAATCTATCACACGTCTCTTTGTTCCGAGGGCATAATGAGCGAAGTAGTGGATTAAACTGTCTTTATTTGTTGGCTTCCTGTAAACTTTAAGGTGCTGCTGTGACTAATAAGAGCTTCAAGAAATGGTAGGGATTCATTGTTTCTCTTCGGGGAAAACTTGTATAAAAAGCTCCGTGATTAAGTTTTTCTCTTAAGCTATGAAGATTGAAACATCTGGGAACTACTACCAAGACAGCGTCCACGTATCTTAACCTCGTAATGTTGTAGGTAATGATGCTGAAGTCTCTCTACATGCTCAAGTTAGTGATCAGTACTGCACTAAGAGGAGAACCTATATACGTCCTAAACTTCTGCTTGGAAAGATGATAAACTCTTGTGTAGGTGGTACATCATATTAATAAAGTGTCCTTTTATCACTTATCTGTTACACCATACTTCAAACATCCATATCTTGTTTGAGCCCTATACTTCTGTAGTAAGACATTTTTTAGGTTGCTGAATTAGAACTTCCTGCTCCTCTCTGTGAGAATTGTCAGGTTCCATTATCGGTCAGCCACATTCTGTTAGACTGCCCACTTTATCAACGAGCACGCAGAATATACCTCCAATGTCGTCTTCGCTCCGCTGCTCTCTCTTTACCTTCCCTTCTTGCTGATGGACCCACCTTTCATCCGGACTCTCTCATTGACTTTTTGACAACAACTGACTTACTTCACAAACTCTGATATAATAATAATGAATTAGAACTTATCCTGTATGTACTCGCCTATACGTGGGTCTATGGGTCGATTCACAGCTTTTGTGTGTGTGTGTGTGTGAGAGAGAGAGAGAGAGAGCATGTTAATAAATTAATTACTCTTTGTCAAAGGCATTTGTCGCTAAGATATTTGGCCTGTTATGTGTGAGCGTGTGTACTCGCCTAATTGTACTCAAATGTGGTTGCAGGGTTCGAGACTCAGATCCTGGTCCCGCCTCCTCACAGAGCGTGTGTGTGTGTGTGTGTGTGTGTGTGTGTGTGTGTGTGTGTGTGTGTGTGTGTTAGTGGTTTGTATGTTTACGTAGCTGAATTAGCTCGTGTCTGAGTGTATCCTATCCAAAACTTTCTCGGCACCTGAGTGGAGCTGCTCGTTTTTAACTCTTGCCACCCCCCTACCCCCCTCCTCCTCCCCGGGCCATAAATCCCTCATAGACTCTCCACCCCTCTCAACATCCACTACCCCTCCCCCCCATAAACACACACACCCGTAGCGGCGCCCATTTCAATAAAACTTAAAGTGATGGTGTCAAATTGGCCAAAGTGGGCGGGTAGAGCACTTGGAATATTTATACCCTGCTGCTTCCCTCAGAGGACGAGAGGAGAGGTCCTCTCTGCTCTTCCTCTAATTCTTTTTTTATGGACGGTGGTATTAGCGGCACCGATGCTTTTTTTTCTGCTATTGTAAGATGTCCTTTGACTTGATTCACTGTGGATTTTCATGCAGGTATTTAATGAATGTGTCTATGCGATGTTTTGGGTTTTTCATGGTTCATTTATTTCATTTTGTTGATGCAGGTGAGGGGCTCTTGACCTAAGGAATTAACACCTGTTCTTCCTTTCCTTGATCTTCAATGCCTCCAAATTCTTCCAGGTTCTTTGTAATATCTACAGGATTAGCGCTTTTCCCCTGAATATCATAATAATAATAATATGCATAATGAAAATTCCTGTTGTAGATTAAGTGATGGTCTTTGAAGATATATATTTTAAAATAGTTAAATACCTGTATTATATATAACTTTTTGTTGGTAATTACTGAAGTAGCGCAGTTGTACCAGGAACCAATCAAAACTAGATCCTTTCTCTTATTTCTATGGGTAGCTGACTTCCTAATATTGATGCCCATTGATAATTCCAATTCTCACAAAAATTGCGGCTAATATATGTTAATGAATTGTAAAACTACGTGGTACTCGTGTATACTGTTAACTCTTACACCGCCTTATTACTTGACTTTGTTGTGTATCCATACGCTCCTGCGATTCCCTTCGTAGGATGGATATTCTCCTGCACTGCTGTTCTCAAGATGGATATGGCGTGCACAGTAAGTCGGCTCCTTTGGCGGCAAAATCTGAAATCTATTAAGTACAGATGCATGTCGAGGGTGGAGACAACCAAGTGCTGTGCAACACTTACTAAATCTGTCTTGTGTAACCTTGAATCACAGACAACTATTTAAATCATTGAGGTCTGATCCTTTTCTTGAAAATTTACTACAAAAATAAATATTTCAAGCATTTATGTGGTTCTGTGGTCTTTTAAATAACGATGACTATTGTTTTTTATTACACTAATTTTATTATTTTTATTATTGTTGCAGATGTAACTTATTTAATGTGTATTATTTGATAACATTAAGAAATGAGAGAGCTAGAACTAGAGGAGAAATAAAAGTAAGGAAGAGCAAGAGTTTACATTCAAGAGTTATGTGTTTTAAAATAAGAGTGTTTATTCATTTGGGGAAGTAAAAGAGAGAGACAGACAGACAGAGACAGAGACAGAGAGACAGAGACAGAGATATTTAGGAAGGCGTTCAACATATTTAGAGAGTTTTGAAAAATGTATGAAAATAATTGTTGTGATGGACTTCAATTGTTGTTGAGAAACTTTAGTAGATGGCGGAGTAAGTTTATAATAATATTTTAAAATCTCATTTAAATTCTGAATTCGATTGATATTACAAAATCTACTGAATCTGTTTTGGAGAACTTTTGCATTCCGCTCTTAGGATAGAATAAATTTCAGTTCCGTAATATTGGAGGCCAGAACTGAGGAACATAATCTGAAAATATATTAACTGAATTAAAACCTTATAACTTTCATTTATGTTTCTTAAGAAGCCAAGACTTCTGTTAGCAATATTACAAACATGTATACACTGTTGTATTGGCTATACATTTCTGCCAACTAAACTTCATAAAACAGTTTTTCAGTCAATAAGATCAAACCTACATACATTAATTTAGCTTATAAGTACCACAGTTATTTGCTTACATTTATCCACAACGAACTTTTTCTGACACTTCAACTACATCAGCCTAACCAGGTCATTCTGTAACTTTTAAATGTCCTCATCAGAAACTATTTAACAAATTATTTTAGCGGTATTTCCATATTTATTTCATTATGTAGATTGTGAACAGGTCTCAATACCCTGTGGTACGCCATTTATAACTGGCTCCCATTCTCTTTTTGCCTATCGGTCAGCCATGTCACAAACCCAGAATATAATTTATTCTTCTATACAATTTGTTTCTTTTTTCCTCGGTCACCTATGTGGAGCTCTATCAAAGGCATTACTGAAAATTACTGTAAATTCATAAGGCAAGACGGGTCGTACAGTAACGTGCAAATTAACTGGGACAAAAATAAATTTTGCGATTATCTCATAATATATTTTAGTCTCTGGCTTAATTAATGTAGTTTGATTCTTTTCTTTCCAGGAGAGTTTGCTACCAACTTCTAGCATCCATCCAGCTGTATACCTGGAGTATACCTGGAGGGTATTCCGAGGGTCAACGATCTAGCGGCCCGGTCCATGGCTAGGCCTCGCGGTGGATCAGTGCTTGATCAACCAGACTGTTACTGCTGGCCGCACACAGTCCAACGTACAAACCACAGCCCGGCTGGTCAGGTACTGATTTTAGGTGTTTGTTCAGCTTACTTTTGAAAACAGCCAGGGGTTTATTGGTAATCCCTCTTACGTATGCTGAGAGGTAGAGACAGTTGAACAGTCTTGGGCCCCTGACACTTATTGTGTCTCTTAGCGTACTCATGGCGCCTCTGAAAGAAACTTGGGTTGATCTTTGATTCTCTCGAGACGTTAATTTTATAGTCAAAATTTGTTTTTCATTGTTCCTTATTCCTTTTTCTTATTTCTCTCTTAAATTGAATGTAATGGTCAATAAGGCGATTCCTTTCATTTTTAAGTCCTTGTAAATACCACTCTATCTTAACCCACGAGATTTGTAGAATATTGTTTCTCTGTTTGATCAGATATCTCTGCTGGGAATTTGTGAGCTTGGTAGTGGTGGTCGTGGTGTTGATGGTGGTTGTGGTGTTGATGGTGGTTGTGGTGTTGATGGTGGTTGTGGTGTTGATGGTGGTTGTGGTGTCGGTGGTGATGGCGGGGGTAATGGTGGTAGTAGAGGCAATGGTGGTGGTGGTGGGTAGTGATAGTGGTGGTAATTGTGGTGGTAATGATGGTAGTGGTGGTGGTAATGGTGGTAGTGGTGGTGGTAACGGTGCTAGGGGTGGTGGTAATAGTGGTAATGGTAATGTTGGTAATGGTGGTGGTAGTGGTGGTTGAGTAGTGTTGGGTGTCAGACTCAGGCAACCTGACACTGTACTCCCAGGGGCTGCACAAACCCTCCTGTCTCCTCTGTTTTGAAAGACCTGTTTTTTCTCTTAATTGTTTATTTACTCGCCTTTCTTTTTTTGGTATAATAATTTATTCTTGGTTCTGCTCCCTATTTCCATCAAATTTAATCATTTTCCTTACATCTTAAGCATTTCTTAGTTGTTTATATATCCTTATATTGTGTACTGGCACGCGCGCGCGCTTACACACACACAAAAATACACACAGTAGCGACCAGTGAAGAGGAGGGGGCCAGGAGCTATAACTGACCCCAGCAACTACAGCTGGGTGAGTACACACACATATACAGTCTCTTCACTTTCGTCTCTAAGTTTCTCTCTCTCTCTCTCTCTCTCTCTCTCTCTCTCTCTCTCTCTCTCTCTCTCTCTCTCTCTCTCTCTCTCTCTCTTTCTGCCAGGAATAGATACTCAAAAATCCGGGAAAAAGGAATTAATGTACAATTGGTATGGATCCCATCGGACATTGGATTACTCCTTCATGATAAAGTTGATATGTTAGCCAAGAAGAGTACCCAGAAGGAGAATGTAGAATATAACTTTGGTATATCTGTGTCTAGCATTAGGAATAATATTAGGAGAGAAGTAAATAATGAAAAATTATTGTTATAGGAATGCAGTTAGAAGCCTGATTAGATCTATAACCCACTATGATAACATGAATGTAGATTAAGTACGTTTATGGAGCAACTTGCAATGTAAACGCTGACTTGTAGTAGCCAGGCTTAGCTTTGGTTACAAGTACTTCTGACAGTTTGGTAGACACACAGATGATCAAACCATTTGCAAATTATGTGGTCAGCCCTATGGTCGCTATCTTGAACACTATGTGCTTACTTGTCCACTTATTGAGGAATATACAGATAGTATAATAGCTTATGTGACATGTCAAGATATCTTATTAATGAGAAGAACATACTAGATACAGTAAGCAAATTTTCTAAATATGCTTGTAACAGATAAGTGAACTGTAGGTATAAATCCAGATATACTCCTGTTAATCCTTTTGAGGCCTAGTTCTTGGGCCTTTTGTGTATCCATATGTTCCTGCGCTACCGTCTAAAGGATGGATGTGGGGTGCACAATAAACTATCCACTTCGGTGGCAAAGTCTAAATCTAATTCTCTCTCTCTCTCTCTCTCTCTCTCTCTCTCTCTCTCTCTCTCTGCACAGCACATACAGAGAATATAGTAATGAATTAACATGCAGGGCTGTGATTGGACATCAGTACGAATGAGAAAAAGTTTGAGTCATGACTGGCTTTTCGGCATGTACTAGACGTTTGCTAAATTGTGACTGTCAGGATATGTTAGGCTTCCGCACTTAGTTCTGATTGCTTTCTTTGGAATGCCTGGCTTGCAGGGTGGCTGTTAGCGATACCCGATCCTTAATCCCAGTTGGCACTGCGCTTGCTGCCGCGCGTGTTGCGCTTCGGAGCGATGTTGCAGAATTGATGTGCGATCTCTTCTTTTTTCGTTGTATATATTTCGAATTTTGTGTGTTGTTTATGTTACAACTATGCCAGTGAGATTCGTAATGTGTGTGTGTGTGTGTGTGTGTGTGTGTGTGTGTGTGTTTGTTACAAAAAGGAGATATCTATAAAGAATAGACATCTCCAGAGAATACTGGGTCTGCCCCTCTAGCATTCAGCATGTTTTTTTTTTTTTTTTTTTTTTTTAACAAGATGTCAGACCAAAATCAGGTCTAGTTTTCCCTTGAATATTAATAGAGCTTTGGGATCACAACTCGGCGACAATAATCCAACGAAATAATATTTGAGAAGTTCATTAGCAAAGCTGTCTAGATGGACGAAATCAAAGTAAATGAATTTGATGTAATTTAGGATATAAGCTCCTACATTTCCCTTGCAGTGCAAAGTTAAATTATACATAGAGTTGCACAGTGCTGAAGGCACATTTCGTAACGGTATGACTCTTAAGTACCGTCTGGTAAGTTACTGTCACGTATAAAAATACTAGTACATACAAGTGTGTGTGTGAATGTGTGCTCAAAGTGCTCGTTATGTCTCAGTATGACTCGACTCACTCAAGTTAGACTTTAAAAATGACTGACACTAGTCCACAAATAATCTATCTTCTCGGCCATCAAGGCAGTCAAAACAGCTTGCTTGAACAGTATGACAAATCATTCGCCAACAGCAATAATTCAACAAGCAGCAGCACAGCGTCAGGAACAAGGAGACAAAATAATGATCCTAACTGGGGACCATCAGCAGATCCTCCATAAAAGTCATATAACTCCCTTAAACTGTCCAAGCAGTCCACTTAACTGTCAACTTATATAAGTCATCCTTTGGCAAGTCTACTGTTAATTTTAAAGTGGTCCCTAAATTTGCTAAAATTCTTGCCATTAACAATTATCCAGTACCTCATGATAGAAAATCCCACCAACGTTTCCTAGGCAAATTTGGGTTTTATAGAAGATTCTGTAAGAATTTTGTAGATATCGTAGCCCTTCTAACCTCCCTTACCAGTCACAAATCCCACTTTCAATATTCCACCGAATGTCAAATCTACGTTCACATGCGTAGTGCTCAAAAAATAGATCTACGTTTTTTTTACATATTTTCAAATATAACAAAAAATGTAGATCAAAGTTTTTTACACATTTTCAAATGTAAAAAAAAAGGTCTACTTTCTTTACATACTTTCAAATGTTGAAAAAACGTAGATCTACGTTTGGACAGTTTAAGGGTTAATACCGAATTGAAATTCAACATAACCAAATCCCCGACAACGACAGTGCGTAGATTCCACACAAAATAGGTCAGAAGCTTTAGCTTGAGACCTGGGATGACTTAGAGTGTCAGTACGACACTCAACCTCAGTAAAACGTCAAAAATCACTAAGTCTGAACGAAAGGTATCTTTCGAAATCACCAGATTTCGAAAGATGAGAGAGATCCCTGGAGAGAGGGAGAGAGAGAGGTGCTGATCAAGTGATGACCAGCTGTGGAGAGAGCGAGAGTTCTCAACTACAGGCCTCACATCAGGTGAGATCACGTGACTTGCCCCTGTCAGGTACAGCCTGACACAAACAAACGAGCGGTAGTTAGCAAGGCAGTTTGCAACGGCGGACAGCCAATCACAACTCTTCAACAGCGAGCACAGTGAGCAGTATATGTTACATCCTACCTACATACATAGCTAATATAATAAGTCAAATAATAATATAAAGCAAGATATTTTCATTTTAGATCTTAATGAAAATATCGGCAATATAAAATTACATGAAAAGGTAAATATAAACTTATACACTATAAACATTGGGCCTCATTCAGGGGGCGCAATAGTTGTGTGTGTGTGTGTGTGTGTGTGTGTGCGCGCGCGCGCTTCTACATTCTCCCTGACAGGCCTGCTGTATGCCGTATATACTGTCGTGACTCACTCTGTCAAGATTCAACCAGACTCACTCCTGCTGCATTGGTCACTAGGTTGACGTCAGCCTCAGGTGCGTCCTTGCAGTGAACATATGACCTACAACCACTACCTTCCATCGATACTTCAACTCTTGAAGATACCCACCCGCTTACTAGACCTATTACATTACTAGAGATGAGTCAGGTTATTGGCAGAATGAGAAATAGAGCCCCTGGCCTCTCTGGAATAACAATGAAACAAATAAAGTACCTACCTAGAAATTGTAAACAGTCTTTGGTAAATATCTTTAATGCCATCTTGGCCTCAGGACATTTTCCAGTTGTTTTTAAGACTGCTACGATGATCTTTCTTGGTAAGCCCAATAAAGACATCCACCAACCTGGGAACTATAGACCTATATCTTTACTTAAAGTCACTGGAAAAGTTCTTGAGAAAGTCATTTCCAACAGATTGAACTACTATATGGAGTTTAATCACTTTTTTACTGAAAAACAATTTGGCTTTAGAACACATAGAGGTACCAATCATGCAATAAATGTTATTTTCGATACTGTAGCAAGTCTAAAACATCAGGGGAATCTTGCCTTAATTGCCACCAGAGATGTTCATAAAGCTTTTGATAGCTTGTGGCATGATGGCCTTATATACAAACTCATTGACCTACCAGACCATAACTGGACTTTTCTCAGATTAATATATAATTTCTTAACTCAAAGAAAAATCATTCCCACCTTTCATGGCAGGTCGACAAAGCCTTTTATACCGACAGCTGGTGTCCCACAAGGTTCTTGTCTAAGTCCAATTCTGTTCAACATTTATGTGAATGACCTTCCTCAACCAGAGTTTAATGATACAATTGTGACACAGTTTGCAGATGATGTTATTCATGTCGTCTCATCAACTCCGGTAACAGGAAAATGCAAGTATGAGAGAGTCATAGAAAAAATGAATATTGAACTTCGTAGAACATCTAATTGGGAAAAGAAATGGAGAATTACGAATAATCCTGACAAGGTCCTTGTTAGCACGATAGGATGTTTTGCATCAACAATTGAAGATAAAGGGGGTATCTCCATCAGAGGTACACCTGTAGCCATTAGAAACCCTAACAAGATTTTGGGATATGAAATAGACAGGCTGCTCCACTCAACATCTCATGTAACTAAAAAGATCAACATAGCCAAAGCCGGTCTTAGCAGTCTCTTTCGCTTCAATCAAGCCCCTCAACATGTCAAAAAACATCTGTATAAAATGATAATAAGACCAATACTCGAATACCCTTGTGTCCCAATGTCATTAACAACAAAGACCAACATGCTACGGCTACAAAGGGTCCAGAATAGAGCTCATCGCTTCATTACCGATACCAGGAGGAGAGACAGAGTTAAAATGGCAGATTTACACATACAACAAGATATTACTGCCATAAATGTACGCCTCGACACTCTAAAAAAGAAACAACTCTATACAATGCAAGAACTATACATGCCAGATAGAGAACATCCTATACAAGTGGTAAATACCACGGATTATATCATCAATACTCCTCCTCACAGGACTCAAAGAATGACTCTCCCACAGAGGGTCCATTGTTTTATACATAAAGATGATTACCCTCGACCCATGATATTGTGCAACCTCCCTGATGAAGAAGATTGGGTACCACCAGAACCCTTCTATGTATACTAAGAAAATCATCGCCCCCAATTAGGGAGACATCTTATATAACAATCTCATGTAAAAATTATGCTATTTACCATGGCTGGACACCACCTGTAAGAAGCCATTGTCAAGTAGTTCCATAAACTGGCCAGAAAATTATTGCCTTCATTGTCGCATAAATATCCGTTGTGCAATCGCAAAAAAAAAAAAAGCAATTGCAACTTGTATAATTACTACCAATTCAGAGTCATGTACTTATATATATGTTATATCTATGTGACTCTGATGGGTTAGTATTATACCCCTTAAAGAATATCTTATCATTTCACGTACACTTTTTAAATTACACCAAAGTGGTTGGGCCACTTACCTTTTATATCCTACCTCTCTCCCCCCCTCCCACCCTTTTCCAATATTTCCATCCTTACCCATCCTTCTTCCTTACCCATCTTACCAAAGCTCTGGTCATCATCATCAGAAGAAGAAGTGAACATATGCCAGCGTGTTTATCCTATGCCTTCTGAATCTCCTTCTAACCCCAGCTGATTTCTTGTCTGATCTAGCTTCTGAAGAATAGTTAGTGACGAAAGCACTGTTATAATAATAATAATAATAATAATAATAATAATAATAATAATAATAATATATTATTATTATTATTATTATTATTATTATTATTATTATTATTATTATTATTATTATTATTATTATTATTATTATTATTATTATTATTATTATTATTCATTATCCTGTTGATTTAAATCTCTCTCTTTATTAGTCAGCCTTTCTAAATATTGCGGACAATGTTGCCTCATATATAACAAACACATAATTAGTTATAAAATAACATATTTGTTTTGTTATAGAGAAATAATTAAGTCTGTAACCATACTTACGTGTGAAAAACTGACATTCACCTGTATCACTACCTGTCCCGTTATCCGTATTATCCATGTTCTGACGCCAATATCTTGACCTGTACTTGCGCAGGTGCAAATTTCAAAGTATAAGTACAGACCCCCACATTACAGTAACATACGTACTTTAGAGTAGATGTCCCAGACTCTTCAACTCATCGACCCCCTTTATGAAGTTTCAGATTGTTCATAGACCCCCAAACATTTTCATTATATCTGGAGATATCTGGAGATTATCTGGAGGTTATTCCGGGGATCAACGCCTCCGCGGCCCAGTCCACGACCAGGCCTGCCTGTAGATCAGGGCCTAATCAACGAGGCTGTTACTGCTGGCCGCATGCAATCCAACGTACGAACCACAGCCCGACTGATCTGGCACCGTCTTTAGGTATCTGTCCAGCTCCCTCTTGAAGACAACCAGGGGTCTACCGGTAATGCCCCTTATTGCTGGTGGGAGGCTGTTGAACAGTCTTGGGCCCCGGACACTTATTGTGTTTTCTCTTAGTGTACCGGTGACGCCCCTACTTTTCACTGGGGTATGTTGCATCTCCTGCCAAGACTTTTGCTTTCGTATGGAGTGATTGCTGTGTGCATATTAGGGACCAGTCTCTCCAGAATCTTCCAGGTGTAGATTATGATGTATCTCTCTCGCCTGCGCTCTAGTGAGTACAAGTCAAGTGCTTCCAGGCGCTCCCAGTAGTTAAGGTGTTTGATGGAACTTATACGTGCAGTAAAGGTTCTTTGTACATTCTCTAGATCTGCAATTTCACCTGCCTTGAATGGGGATGTTAATGTACAGCAGTATTCCAGCCTAGAGAGAATAAGTGATTTAAAAAGGATCATCATTGGCTTAGCATCTCTTGTCTTGAATGTTCTCATTATCCATCCTATCAGTTTCCTAGCAGATGTGATAGTGGCATTGTTGTGGTCCTTGAAGGTGAGGTCTTCGGACATTACCACACCCAGGTCCTTCACATTACTTTTCCGCTCTATTGTGTGATTCGAGTTTGTAGTATACTCAGTCCTAGTTATTATTTCCTCCAATAGCGTATATGAAAATAATTTAATAATTAGCATTTTAATAGTACTACGAATAATAATAATAATTATAATAATTTTATAAAAAATAGGTAATATATAAATTATGAAAAATACATGATTTAGCATTCCCTTTTTACCTGAAACTGTTGATATCTTTAATGATAAGGATGCAACTGATGAGTGTCAAGGACACTAATATTTGGTTAGAGATTGGTGAGTTTCAGTTACACACAGATACACACCGCAAAGCACGTCAACAGACATTTACTAACCTCTCCACCTCTTCTTTAGACCCCAGCCATTTATCGACCTCTTCGATAATCCCAACGACCCTTCGGGGTCGATCTTGACCACTTTGGGGAGCTTTGCTTTAGACTACAGTAATAGACTTCACACTCAGTGTCAGGACATATTTCTCTCCCCGGATCTTAGAGTGTCTGTAGCGGTTCGTCAGGGGAAAGTAATGTTGTCCACCGTTCAGCTGATGTAAGGAATTCGTCAGCCGGTAGGAGACGTCAGCTTAGTGTCGGCTGTGGGACTCACTGCTCAGATACACCTGTCAGGCGTCAGCTTGTCTGACATTAGTATCTTGGCGCTGACGCGGAAGCTATCACAGGGGAAACCGGTTTTGTTGGCAGTGTTGTGGTGGGCAGTCGTTCACTGTGATGGTGATAAGAGAGAGAGAGAGAGAGAGAGAGAGAGAGAGAGAGAGAGAGATTGTTTTATAAATAAGTGGGAAAAATATATGGGTTCCATACTGGCGCTGTTTACTCCAAGATGAGTCAGACGATTTTTTTTTTTATTATTTAAGAGGTTTTTGAAGCTGCTCTTAAATTTGCCAGTCTCATGTTTGCCGCCGTGGTTATGTTGCTGATGTATGTCTCAGGTGATAAGCTTGGAAACGATGTTTCCACAAGATCCTCTTTAAGGAAGGTTTGCAACCTTAGTTCCCTGAACCTGTACTCTGTTTCTAGTTGTCTTTGCTCTTCCTTGATTTTCATAACTTTGCAGATGCTGGAATTAAATTCTAATAGCATCTTGTCGGACCAATGCTGCAGTTTGTCCAGATCGATCTGTGGTCTTTCTACGTCTACTCTTATTTGTAAACTTCATAGTAATGTCACGTCATCTTCGAACAGGGACAACTCTGATTCGATGTCTTCCGTCATGTCCTTTATGTACACTTGAAACAGTATTGGACCCAGTACTGACCTTGGTGGAACCCCCTCGTCACGCTCGCCCATTCTAATACCTCCTGGCTAATAGTAACTCGCTGCTTCCTCCCTGCCAAGTATTCCTTGATTCGCTCATGTTTTCCCTGTTATTCTTGCCTACTCCTCCAGCTTTTGTCTCAGTCTCTTTTGCATTCTACCCACCAGTCTTTCTCTCTATGTTTTGCCTAATTTGTGAGACAAAACTTACCATCTTTACAACTATACCGACTTTTGCTTGTGAACCCACTGCTCTCTAGCTGATCCATTATCCAGATATTCTTTCCCATAACTTTACTATACATGTCAGTGATACTGGCTTGTAGTCTGTTGCTATCTCTGTCCCCTTTCTTAAATATCAGGATTTCATTTGCTGTTTTCTTCGCTTCCGGCAGCTGCCCTGTTTCAACTTACTTGATGAGGATCTTGACTAATATTTCACACCGTTCTGCTCCTTCTGTCAGAACCCACAGTGAGATGTTGTCTGGTCTCATTGCCTTTACATACTCACATCAGTTTTTTTCACATATTTTTCCTTTGTATGTATAACATCCAATACTCGTTGGTGCAATCTTCCTCCTTGAGTCGCTGACAATGTTTGTGTTTCCCCTGACAAATGCTTCTTTATTTTTTTTGTTCAGCTTCTTACAGATTCTTTGGTCATTTATAATGAGTTTCCCTCCTTCCTTCATCAGCTTTTTTGCCTGGTCCATTTCTGTTGTCTTCTTTCTGATGTGGCTGTATAGTAAAGTTGGCTCACTTTTTGTTTTAGATGCCATGTCTTTCTGAAATTGTCGTTCAGCCTCTCTTCTTATCTGTGCATATTCATTTCTGACTTTTCTGTTCACCTCCCTATTATCCTGCTTTCTTTGCTTTCTACATTTTTTTCATGCTCTTTCACTTTTATCCTTTGCTTCTCCACACCCTAGGTAGTACCTGAGGTTCACTCTGTTCTTGCCTGTGCTTCTCCTGCTTCTGGGTATGAACTTCCCTTCTGTCTCCTGACACTGTCCAGCTACACACTCCATTTCATTCGTTGTCTTTCCATCTACGGCAGCTCCCTTTTCCACAGCAATCCATTTAGGAATTGTCTTCTGCATTCATAGTTTTCTCTTAGGAATTCTGGTTTGTTCCTTTCTGCTCTATGTTCACATTCAAAAGGTATTCGAACCTCAGTACTGAGGTTCGAATACCGTGAGGCCTCTCATATGCAATGTTTCCTTCATCAGAGTAACTTCATATGAACGCAATATCAAGACTCGCTTGTTTTTCCCTCTTGTCTCGCTTGTTGCCGTTTTGAAATGCTGACGTATGAAGTCTTCTATTAACATCTCCAGAGACCTAGTGTTCTACATTTCCGGCCCCTTCAAATGTGCACGTGTGTGCTGGCGTGCAATGCGTACATGTATGTGCACCCTGTGTACATTCTGAATACTCACTAGGGTTTGTCGCGGGTTGATGTTAGAAAGCCGAAGCTGTCTTCTTGAGCTGTCTTGTGTCTAAGGAGTTGCCTCCGGACACTGTGTGTGTGAGTCTCGTCTTGTTAACTGATGCAGCCTCCTGAGTGGTGATTCTTTACAGACTCCGTCGCCTTCACTCATGATACCATCTACAGGCTGCAGTTTCACTCCAGACTTGCAAATATTTGTTCAGCAGAGAAAATTTGATGAATCCTATTTTTTCTGCTTTTTACTATTCTTTTAGGATAAAATAATTAATAAAATTCTTAATGGTGACTGTAACAAAAATATTATTACATAGTAATAAGCGGTCAAAGCCAACACATGGTGAATGACAAACATAAACAGAGTTTGACTTAAATAACAAAAAGGCACAATACCGTGACTGGAACAATACACAAATAACCCGCACATAAAAGAGAGAAGCTTACGACGACGTTTCGGTCCGACTTGGACCATTGACAAAGTCACACTAACAGAGGTGGAGCAGGACGGCGAAACGTCTACGATGGGGATGCCCGGGTGTTGTGCATGTGTCTTAATTTCATCCTGTCGGTATTATATACAATTCTTGTACTACTACTACTACTACTACTACTACTACCACCTCTTCCTGCCTATATAGCCGTCCTGCTCCACCTCTGTTAGTGTGACTTTGTCAATGGTCCAAGTCGGACCGAAACGTCGTCGTAAGCTTCTCTCTTTTATGTGCGGGTTATTTGTGTATTTGACTTAAATGTAACAGCGTTCCGTCCTCCATCTTTATCAAGAACCTGACAAAAACATAGTGAGCGAGACTTACAATTTCTCTTAGTCGAGTAATTAACAAAGACACAGTGGGCGAAACATCGATAAATATAAGGCTTATTCTCTATATATGTCTTTGATTTCTTAAAAAATAAGCCTAGAATTCACTTTGATGAGAGGAAACACAAGAAGACAAGCATGAAGGAGCACTGCGACAGGCCTACTGGCTCATCCTTGACCGGTCGAAAGTCTCACCCAGCCACTCGTACTCATGATGAAAAGTGAAACACTTGTGCAAGACGTGGAAATCTATATCAGGGAAACGTTTCGCCAGCCAGTGGCTTCTCCACTCCAATCCACAGAAGAACGGTGGAAGAAGCCACTGACTCGGCGAAACGTTTCCGTAATACAGATTCGCAAATATTGCACAAGTGTCTTAGTCTTCAATTTATCGGAGTTGCAAACCACTTAGATCATGCTCTTACTCACGTACCCAATAAACTTACGTTCAAAGCCACCGACAGTTCTCGCCTCTAATGACGCTACCTGGCAGTTTGTCCCAAACCAATACTAAATCTATATTTGTTAACCTGAATCATTGCTACGAGTCATGTCTTGGTTACATACTCTCAGCACCTATATATATATATATATATATATATATATATATATATATATATATATATATATATATATATATATATATAT
>NC_091310.1:24297481-24364981 GCF_038502225.1 Cherax quadricarinatus | reverse complement strand
ATTTTGCAATTTTCTAACACTGCTGAGACAGATGTTAACTTACCAGATTCTTCGGTGTAAAGGGCTAACTTAAGTCGATTGTAACCAAGTTGTCTTCAATGACTTTCACAGTGAAGAAATTCCTCAGTCTTAAAGTACTTACGAGGAGGAATAATACCAAGTCTGAATTCAGTCGCTAATTCTGTCCCATAGAATTTAGGATCCCGTAATTAATTAGGAACAAGAGTTATCGCGCTCTCTTTATTCAGCGTGACGACGCAAGTCTGGCTAGCATGGGGTCTCAAGTGTTACTGACTAGCCTGTCTGGTGAGTCAATGGCTGTTCCTTCTGGCACCACATGTGCTTATATTCCTAGTTTAACTTAAATTTCGAAACTACAATCTTAGGTTAGGTGCCAAACTTACTAGAAGCTTGCAACTTAACTTAAAATCAAGGTCTAAGGAGGATGTATAGCAATGCCACAGCCCTCACAAACCATTCCTCATGGTCATGGAGCTGTCTTGAAGCGTTTTCCCTCCCTAAACCACTCCCCTAACTTGTTAATGCTTTCCTCTAGCTTCTAGCTTGTCTAGAACGGGGAAACATTAATATTCCCATATTGGGGAGGTGGGGGGGGGGCTGTTTGACCTTGTCATACTTGATCACTGTCCAAGATTCCCTTGAAACATTCTGATGCCACCACTGCTGCTCGACGTAGGGACCGTAAGTCGGCTGCTGGCATTTCTTGAGAGGTCCTGGTTACCTTCACTGGACAGTGCAATTCTAGAGGTACTAGCCTGTCTATGGTCTGAGTGTGAACAACACCTTTACTTAAGATCTCAAATGTCATGATTGTTCCATTTACAACTGGGTGTATGGCCACTGTTTTCCCTAGTGGCCATCTGGATCTCGAATCACCATCATTAATTATGTAGGTAAATTATCACTATGTTACCAAGTTCCAGGGACATCTTGTTATCAGGGGTCTTTATGCCATTCTCTGAGACCTGAGAATCCACGCTCAGCTGTGGCCAGCTGGTTAGAGGATAAGGTGCGACACATTGTCAGGCTGTGCTAATGTACGATGTTGCCGTTCCTGCCGTCTCCTTCAGAGCACGCTGCTGAGGAACTTATTTCACATGGCAGCCATCTCGAAGTATACGCAATGAAGGTGGCGCCTAAAAGTTCTCTGGTTTTAACTGATGCTGGCAGATCTTTTGTGTAGATTATGCAACTTTCACTGCACAAACATTCTATGAGCATTTTGTGCATGATTATGAATTATTAATGAAGGGCCAATACTTGCTAATATTTAATGGTGACTGTACTAAAGATTGCTAGTCGCTGGTTCTGTCTTACGTCTTTATAGTTCGGTTTAAAGGACCAAAAGTGTCAAAAAAGATCCTTAGCTGACTGACATTGACTAATTGCTTAATACATCTATCAAGTATCCATTACAAATGCTAGCTATCTCACTCTCAGCTTATAAAGTGGAAATTACCCTTCCCAACAGGACTGTGTAAAAACACACAGGTGTACCATTAAAATTACTGGTTAACACTTACAAGTATGTGTAGCCTAACATATACTGGTTGAAAGGTATCGACATGGCCTGCTCACTAGTGCTTGGACAAACAAATTATCTACTGGGCAGAACCAGTAAAAACCCAAGTGTTTACAATAATTGTGCAATTCTCAAGCACTGCTGAGATAAATACTGACATACATGGGATACTTCAGTGGAGGGAGCGTACTTGATGTGGGTTGTAACCAAGGCACCTTCATTGACCTTCACATTGTACAGGTTCCTCAGTCTTAATTAAGGTAACTCTGGGGAATAATACCACGTCTGAAATGAGTTACTGATTATAAAATATAATTCAGGGTCCTACAATTAATTAGGTGCGAGAATTATCTCTATTCGATGTAGCGACACAAGTCAGGTTGGCATGGAGTCGTAAGTGTAAATGACTAGCTTGCCTGTATTTCAAAAAAAGAAACCACTGTATACTGGCACCTATGTTGCCACTTGAGAGTGGTGAGAAATGTCTGTAATACCTTTTGGTACTTACACCAGTATTCGTAGTCTAACCTGTCTAAACTACAGTCATTGGCTAGATGCTTAAAACTTACAATCCAGGTCTAAGGAGGCTGAAAAGTACTGCCGCTGCCTCAAACAAGCCGTTATTATGGACTGTGATTCGATTCGAACACCGGCTAAACTTCCCCTCACGGTTCCTCTGCTCTTAGCTTATTTAAAAGAGGGTAACATTAGTTTTCCCACATTGGTTGTGGGAGTACCTCCCTATCAACCGAAGTTCTATTATCTTCCCAATCTCTTTTCCTATGCACCCAATGATAGATACAAATTTGTTTTTCATCCTCCCATCTCCTGCTTCTTCACCCTCCATCAGTCTCCTGGAGTTCATATGTCTTCAGCAACCTCTTTCTTTTTTTTTTCCTCTCATTGCGTTAGTTACCATTTTTTCCAAGGCACATATCGATTAGACACTAGGCCTGTGTGCTAGTTACCAGTTGTCATAGGCAGTTGCGTGTGTGTGTGTGTGTGTGTACGTACTCACCTAGTTGCAGTTGCAGGGGTCGAGTCACAGCTCCGGGCCTGGCCTCTTCACTGGTCGCTACTAGGTCATTCTTCCTGCTCCATGAGCTTTATCATACCTCTTCTTGTATGAGGATGATTGAGGGTGTGTGTGTGTGTGTGTGTGTGTGTGTGTGTGTGTGTGTGTGTGTGTGTACTCACCTAATTGTGGCTGCAGGGGTCGAGTAGTAGCTCCTGGGCCCGCTTCTTCAATGGTCGCTACTAAGTAACTCTTCCATCTCCATGAGCTTTATCATTCCTCTTCTTAAATCTATGTATGGATCCTGCCTCCACTACATCACTACCCAGGCTATTCAACTTCCTGACAACTCTGTGACTGAAGAAATACTTCCTAACATCCCTGTGATTCATCTGAGTCTTCATCTTCCAACTGTGTCCCCTTGTTCCTGTGTCCCCTCTCTGGAATATCCTGTCTGTCTACCTTGTCTATTCCTCTCAGTATTTTATATGTCGTTATCATATTCCCCCTCTCTCTCCTGTCCTCCAGTGTCGTCAGGTCGATTTCTTTTAACCTCTCCTAGTAGGACATGCCTCTTAGCTCTGGGACCAGTCTTGTTGCAAACCTTGCAATTTCTCTAGTTTCCTTACGTGCTTAGCTAGGTGTGGGTTCCGAACTGGTGCTGCATACTCCGATATAGGCCTAACGTACACGGTGTATAGTGTCCTGAATGATTCCTTATTAAGATGTCGGAATGTCGTTCTTAGGTTTGATAGGCGCCCATATGCTGCAGGAGTTATTTGGTTGATGTGTGCCTCAGGAGATGTGCCTGGTGTTGTGCTCACCCTAAGATCCTTTTTCTTGAGTGAAGTTTGTAGTCTCTGGCTACCTAGACTGTACTCCGTCTGAGGTCTTCTTTGCCCTTCCCTAATCTTCATGACTTTGTACTTGGTGGAGTTGAACTCCAGGAGCCAGTTTCTGGACCAGTCCTGCAGCTTGTCCAGATCCCTTTGTAGTTCTGCCTGGTTCTCGTCTGATTGAATTCTTCTCATTAACTTCACATCATCTGCAAACAAGGACACCTCTGAATCTATTCCTTTCATCATGTCTTTTACAAATACCAGGAACAGTACCGGTCCCAGGACTTACCCCTGTGGATCCCCACTCGTTACAGGGGCCACTCTGACACATCGCCACCTACCATGACTCGCTGTTGTCTTCCTAACAGGTATTCCCTGATCCATTGCGGTTCCTTCCTTGTTATCCCTGCCTGGTCCTCCAGCTTTAGCACTAATCTCTTGTGTGGAACTGTGTCAAACGCCTTCTTACAGCCCAAGAAAATGCAGTCTACCCACCCCTCTCTCTTGTCTTACTGTTGTCACCCTGTCATAGAACTCCATTAGGTTTGTGACACAGGATTTCCCATCCCTGAAACCATGCTGGCTGTCGGTGATAAGCTCATTCCTTTCTAGGTGTTCCACCACTCTCCTCATGATAATCTTTTCCATGACTCTGCATACTCTATATGTCAATGACACTGGTCTGTAGTTTTATGCTTCTTGTCTGTCACCTTTTTTTTAAAACTGGGACTACATTTGCTGTCTTCCATTCCTCAGGTAGTCGCCCTGTTTTGATAGATGTGTTGAAGATTGTTGTTAGTGGTACACACAGCGCCTCTGCTCCCTCTCTCAGGACCCATTGAGAGATGTTATCAGCCCCCATCACCTTTAAGGTATCTAGCTCGCTTAGCAGCCTCTTCACTTCTTCCTCGGTTGTATTTATTGTATCCAACACTTGGTTGTGCACCCCACCTCTCCATCTTTCTGGAGTCCCTTCTGTCTCCTCTGTGAACACTTCTTTGAATCTCTTGTTGAGTTCCTCACGTACTTCACAGTCATTTCTTGCGAGCTTCCCTCCTTCCTTCCTCAGCCTGATTACCTGGTCCTTGACTGTTGTTCTCCTCCTGATGTGGCTGTACAACAGATTCGGGTCAGATTTGGCTTTTGGTGCTTAGTCATTTTTATATTGTCGTTGGGCCTCCCTTCCTACCTGTGCATATTCATTTCTGGCTCTACAACTGGTTTCCTTATTCTCCTGGGTCGTTTGCCTTCTGTACTTTTCTATTCACTAGCACACTTGGTTTTGGCCTCTCTACACTTTTGGATGAACCAAGGGCCCATCCTGGCTTCCTCGTTATTTTTGTTACCCTTGGGTACAAACCTCTCCTCAGCTTCCATGCATATCGTCGTCACATATTCCACTACCCCACTGAACCCCGTGCAGGAAATTCCTCATGCCTGTTTAGTCCCTTCTCTTGTAGTTTGGGTTCATTTGTCCTCCTCTTCCTGTTTCCCTCTCCACTTATAATTCTACTATATATTCGATGCTCAGAACCACGTGATCACAGGCCCCGAGGGGTCTTTCATATGTGATGTCCTCAATATCTGCACTACTGAAGGTGAATACTAGGTCCAGTCTTGAAGGCTCATCCTCTCCTCTCTCTCTGGTAGTGTCCCTTACATGTTGATATGTAGATGAATGGTTCAGAGAACCGACAAGTTGATAAATTAGACACATGGGAAATACTTGGGTATCTTTATTGAGGAAACGTTTCGCCACACAGTGGCTTCATCAGTCCATACAAAGGAGAACACTGAAGAACAGGAGGAGTTTGAGGTAATCAGTCCCTCAGCCTTGAGTCGATGTGGTCAGTCCATCTATCTTGAAAAGAATACAACATAGGTGCATAGAAGTAGCTTATATACCGTAGGCAGGAGAGGTGCAGCAGTCGTAGGTGGTGTCACATTTGTTCAATGTGGAAGTAGGTCGTGCACTGTGTTGTCTACCAATACACTGCACTAACAGTACACTGTGTTGTCTACCAATACACTGTGTTGTCTACCAATACACTGTGTTGTCTACCAATACACTGTGTTGTCTACCAATACACTGTGTTGTCTACCAATACACTGTGTTGTCTACCAATACACTGTATTGTCTACCAATACACTGTGTTGTCTACCAATACACTGTGTTGTCTACCAATACACTGTGTTGTCTACCAATACACTGTGTTGTCTACCAATACACTGTGTTGTCTACCAATACACTGTGTTGTCTACCAGTACACTGTGTTGTCTACCAATACACTGTGTTGTCTACCAATACACTGTGTTGTCTACCAATACACTGTGTTGTCTACCAGTACACTGTTGTCTTCCAATACACCGTGTTGTCTACCAATACACTGTGTTGTCTACCAATACACTGTGTTGTCTACCAGTACACTGTGTTGTCTACCAATACACTGTGTTGTCTACCAGTACACTGTTGTCTTCCAATACACCGTGTTGTCTACCAATACACTGTGTTGTCTACCAATACACTGTGTTGTCTACCAATACACTGTGTTGTCTACCAATACACTGTGTTGTCTACCAGTACACTGTTGTCTTCCAATACACCGTGTTGTCTACCAATACACTGTGTTGTCTACCAATACACTGTGTTGTCTACCAATACACTGTGTTGTCTACCAATACATTGTGCTGTCTAACAGTACACTGTGTTGTCTACCAGTACACTGTGTTGTCTACCAATACACTGTATTGTCTACCAATACACTGTGTTGTCTACCATTACATTGTGCTGTCTAACAGTACACTGTGTTGTCTACCAGTACACTGTGTTGTCTACCAATACACTGTATTGTCTACCAATACACTGTATTGTCTACCAATACACTGTGTTGTCTACCGATACACTGTATTGTCTACCAATACACTGTGTTGTCTACCAATACACTGTGTTGTCTACCAATACACTGTGTTGTCTACCAATACACTGTGTTGTCTACCAATACACTGTGTTGTCTACCAGTACACTGTTGTCTTCCAATACACCGTGTTGTCTACCAATACACTGTGTTGTCTACCAATACACTGTGTTGTCTACCAATACACTGTGTTGTCTACCAATACACTGTGTTGTCTACCAATACACTGTGTTGTCTACCAATACACTGTGTTGTCTACCAATACACTGTGTTGTCTACCAATACACTGTGTTGTCTACCAATACACTGTGTTGTCTACCAGTACACTGTGTTGTCTACCAATACACTGTGTTGTCTACCAATACACTGTGTTGTCTACCAATACACTGTGTTGTCTACCAGTACACTGTTGTCTTCCAATACACCGTGTTGTCTACCAATACACTGTGTTGTCTACCAATACACTGTGTTGTCTACCAATACACTGTGTTGTCTACCAATACACTGTGTTGTCTACCAGTACACTGTTGTCTTCCAATACACCGTGTTGTCTACCAATACACTGTGTTGTCTACCAATACACTGTGTTGTCTACCAATACACTGTATTGTCTACCAATACACTGTGTTGTCTACCAATACACTGTGTTGTCTACCAATACACTGTGTTGTCTACCAATACATTGTGCTGTCTAACAGTACACTGTGTTGTCTACCAGTACACTGTGTTGTCTACCAATACACTGTATTGTCTACCAATACACTGTGTTGTCTACCAATACATTGTGCTGTCTAACAGTACACTGTGTTGTCTACCAATACACTGTGTTGTCTACCAGTACACTGTGTTGTCTACCAGTACACTGTGTTGTCTACCAATACACTGTATTGTCTACCAATACACTGTGTTGTCTACCGATACACTGTATTGTCTACCAATACACTGTGTTGTCTACCAATACACTGTGTTGTCTGCCAGTACATTGTGTTGTCGACCAATACACTGTGTTGTCTACCAATACACTGTGTTGTCTGCCAATACATTGTACTAACAGTACACTGTGTTGTCTACCGATACACCATATTGTCTAACAATACACTGTTGTCTACCAATACACTGTGTTGTCTACCGATACACTGTATTGTCTAACAATACACTGTGTTGTCTACCGATACACTGTATTTTCTAACAATACACTGTTGTCTACCAATACACTGTGTTGTCGACCAATACGCTGTTGTTCCTGAATAAATGCAACACATGAAACAGCAACACCAACATGTGAAACACCTGCTCCTGGATGTTTTATTCAGCCTCCAGCGTGGCGGGCTGTTGGTTAGTATAATGACCCACGCTAAAACACAAACCCAAATTTGGCTTTTCAGTTTTTATTCATGAGGTAACAGTTGAGTCAGTCTCTCTCTCTCTCTCTCTCTCTCTCTCTCTCTCTCTCTCTCTCTCTCTCTCTCTCTCTCTCTCTCTCTCTCTCTCTCTCTCTCTCTCTCTCTCTCTGTCTCTCTCTCCCTCTCTTACACAGGGTTTGACAAGGTTAGGTTAAGGATCCCTAGCTTTTTTGACCAGCTATTTACAAGTTAGGGATTCCTAACTTTATTGACAAGCTAAGAGCTGTTACCTACATCAGCTCATTTGGAAGCATTTTTATTATTATGAGACATACAAGTAGGAAACAGGATGAAGTTGGAGTCATCTGTGGGCTAGCATTTTCATTTGATCAACTGACTATCTCGTTGACATCATTATGCTGTACGAATGTGTTCCATACGAGTCATCCTCCAAGTTATCTCTCTCTCTCTCTCTCTCTCTCTCTCTCTCTCTCTCTCTCTCTCTCTCTCTCTCTCTCTCTCTCTCTCTCTCTCTCTCTCTCTCTCTCTCTCTCTCTCTCTCTCTATTTTTACGTAATATTTTACAGGTTAGATAGGGACCAGGATGAAGTTGGAACCATCTATGGGCTAGCGATTTAATTTGGTCAACTGACTTTATTTCGATAATGTCGTTCAGCTGTGTGTTCCAGACTCAAGTCATCCTAACAGTAAATGATCTCAGATGAAGTGATGTTCTGGAGAAGGGTACAGACAGAGGGTAGATGCTGTTTGCTGCCCGTCTTGTTGTGTAGAAGCTCAATTCTCTCTCTCTCTCTCTCTCTCTCTCTCTCTCTCTCTCTCTCTCTCGGAACATGGGGATACATGATTCTCGTCTCGCAATTCACTCGTTCTTCTTCTCTAACTCGCTATCTCCTCCTCTAGTACACTCCATTCTTCATCCTTTGTCTCCCTCTCCTTCTTTCACTCCCTCAGTTTAGATAAATATTGTTTTCACTCTGTAACTATGATATACAACATTGTAGCAGCACATTGCAGATGTATCCAGTATGGTCACATAAAAATCTCAGCCTTTTATCGTGGTATCTCCAAATCCTTACCTCGGCTAATCCCCCCTTCCCCTTCCCTCCTTTCTCCACCTGTCTTACATCTCTCACACCTTCTTACCCTCCTTCCCACATCTCATCACGCCTCATCATGAGGGATAAGCTAGCCTCCGATTCCTCTTGAGCTCTATTTTCCCATTCCTCGTCTTGCTTCCTTTCCTCCTTCCTCTTTCCATCCTTCGCCTCCCTCCTCCTATTTTACCCCTATTATTATCCCCTTTTGCTTTTCCTCTTTCCTCCCCACCGACAGATGGTCCCCATGTTAGCTTTTTCAGGAGGTGGGGTGAGAGGGAGAGGTAAGAAGGGATTATCTGACGAAGACGCTTCTGGAGATGTGGTAGAAGATAGGAGACGAGGCTTAGGAACTGACGGACAGGTAGACAGGCGCACGCACGCACACACACACACACACACACACACACACACACACACACACACACACACACACACACACACACACACACACACACACACACACACACACACAAAGTACTGAGAGGAATTGACAAGGTGGACAGAGACAGAATGTTCCAGAGATGGAACACAGCAACAAGGGGACACAGTTGGAAGTTGAAGACTCAAATGAATCACAGAGATGTTAGGAAGTATTTCTTCAGTCACAGAGTAGTCAGGAAGTGGAATAGTTTGGGAAGCGATGTAGTGGAGGCAGGATCCTTTCATAGCTTTAATAAGAGGTATGATAAAGCTCATGGTGCAAGGAGAGTGACCCAGTAGCGGCGAGTGAAGAGGCGGGGCCAGGAGCTATGACTCGACCCCTGCACCCACAACTAGGTGAGTACACATACACACACACACACACACACACACACACACACACACACACACACACATACAGGTACAGTAACGGATAAATATAAACACACACATACAAGGCAAGCACAAATCTTTGTCATGCTAGGAAGAAGTGAAAGATCTATATTCACCTAAACAGGCACCTAACTCCACCTAATCGCTGGAGTGAGGGTATACCACACTCATTACTCATAATAGTCTTTATAGACCTGCTCTGTCAAACCTGAAGAATCATTCACTTTATATTCATAGAGACACTATTCTGAAATGAAAATACACTTTATGAGTGAGACAATACAATGATTTATTTCCTAACTACGATAAATAGGGAATACGGAGTTATACTGGTAAAATGTACTTCGTCTAGTCATATCGCCAGGTACACCAGATAGACATAAAAAAATAAGTCATTGAGCGTACACAGGGAACTGCAGCCAGACACATGTCCAGGATTCAAACTGACTGTATATCTATGACCCGGGCGCCAGGAGCTGCCAAAATGTCTATGACGCATGCACACAGAATAGTATCTCTCCTATAGGACCGAGACTGGTATGTTCAGATTTAACAGACTCTGCTCGGTTAACTGTTACACATGACAGTATCTATACAGGCACTTTACTGGCACACCAAGCCTTTCGGCACTTGTTTCACAAGTGGCTTCACCCTCAGAAATAGATCTTACAAGGCCAGTTAGAAAGGTGGCTGCTCTTGTCCTCCTCTCTCTCCATCACATAATCTCTCGATCTGTAGCAGAACAATGAGGGAACAGCGTCTAGACTCCAAAAGAAACTGTCCCACAGTCCACACTTAAGTGGATAGGCGTTTGGATCAACATCACAATACACAGTCACACAGACAAACACATAGGCACAAAACACAACACAAAGGAACAGACATACAACAAGAGGAAGACAGACACGCAGACCATGACGTGTAATAACCGGAGTAATATTCACTCTATAATAACACCTTTACTGACAACTATAACATGAGGTACTTAGTATCACTTATGATAAGCGGATCTTTGATCATTATGGCAGTGACTGACCTGTATTTACCAGTCACGTTAATACCTCTATAATACCTAAGTAGTTAATTCCTCCTGAGATGAGTTTTCTCTTTACTTTCACTTCTCACGATCAGTAATGCCAGTTATCACTCCCGGTAGTTACTCACTTGTCACCTTCTATAATTTAGTCTACTTGACTACCAGTCACCACATTAATATCACTCAACCAATTACTTATATAAAAAAACAGTGAGAAGTGAAAAGAAAATTTTTAGGATTGAAAGATTCCAAGATCTTTTGGAGAAATGTTTGTCAATAAAACTTGGGATCCTTAACCTTGTCAAACCCTGTGTAAAAAAAAAAATTACATTTTTATTCGCTTTATTTACTGTAATATAACAGTGGTGAGATCAATATAATTTATGCAGTCCAGGAGAGGTTTAATATCTTTTCAAAAACAGTTTAATATCAGAGAAAATTAATCGAGGACTGAGAAACCTTCAACAAAAGGAAAGTGACTGGAAAATAGTGCATCAAGTTGCCTCTATGACTGAGCACTCTTAAATATCCGTGGTCTTCCACCTTCAAGATCTAGCGAGGATCGCACAACGTTGTCTCATCTCGAATGATAATCGAAACATTTAAATGTTCTCGGTCTATTTTTACTGAACATATCCTTCGCATTTTTTAAAATTTGTAGTTAAATATCTTTTTTTTTTTTTGACGTTAAACACCCTGTAAGAAAATAAATGTAATAAAATGTCGATGGGTTGCTTTACATTATATATCTCCCCTTACTCTCATGTCTCGTTTGTACTCACTTGAGACTGACAGTAACTCTGTGGTCCACCCTTGTTCACTCGCCTTAGTTAATATCCCAGTAACACCCTAAGATCATTTTGTTTTAGTGTAACAAAACCCTTCAAGACGAACTACAGTGTAGTAAGTTCACACAAGAAAGTCCCTCGTAGTGTAAACTCAAGGTATGTCTAACTTTCCCCAGACCCTCACTACCGGGAATGAAACTATTTAAGCAGATTGTTGATGCAAGGAAGTATTACCAACTTCTCTCTCATTAATTACATATCAAGTGAGTTACTCACCCATCTTACATTGGAAAGATTACAAATAGTAACAATTTGTAATATTACAGTTCTTTCTTTCTATTGAAAGCAATTCTCATAAATTCGATCATTGTGCCGCAGTATAGTAATTTGAAGGGGAGTCTTATATGGAATTTAAAACTGCAACTTTAATACCTCCCCTTCTCCCCTCCCTTATACACGCAGTTTTTCCTCACTCCTCATTAAACCTAGTCCAAGTACTGCCTCATTCTCCCCCCCCCCACATGATATCAAAAGAGATAACATCTCTATCCTCCCACTTCCTCTTAAGTGATCTACTCAGCTGTACCACATTCCCAGCATCCTAGAATGTCTTGGATAACTTCGAAACTCCTCAGTGGTACAGCTTCAAATATTTAAAAGGTCGCCTCCTAATTCGGCGACAGCGGAGATTGAAATTCAAAAGTGTTGGTGAAAATTTGGCCATTTTATGTTTAAAACAGCTTGTGAGTTTCTATTTATCTTATTTATCTCCTTATTCGCATCTTTCTACACTCTCCCATTTTCTCTCTGATTCAGAAGAACATAAGAAAGGAGGAACACTGTAGCAGACCTGTTGGCCCATACTAAGCAGGTCCTTCACAATACATCCCACTAACAAAATATTTGCCCAACTCAATTTTGAATTCTACCCAAGCAATAAGTTTTGATAATTCTACTAACTCATGTGCAAGTACTATCTGCATGTTCTTTCCCACTCTCTCTTTTTCTTTCTCTCTTCTCCCATATTCTTCTTCCTCTTCCTCTTTCATATTCCACCTAATATGCTTTATTCCTGGTCTTCATACCACATTTTTCAATCTCCCACTCAAATTTTCTTTTCTTCTTTCCCCCTTAATCATGGAATTTTAAAGCAGTAAGAGTTTCTTCAGTTTTTTCTCCCCTGAAGAATTGAGACACTTATTTGGGAATCTTTATTAACACAGTGGCTTCATCAGTCCAATACAAAGTAGGAATGGGTAAGGAGAGGAGAAGTTTGAGGTAATCAGTTCAGCCTGGAATCGAAGTCCATCACTTTTTTTTTTCCTACAAGAGTGATGGACTGAACACTGTCAAAGAGTATTGGACTGATGAAGCCACTGTGTGGCGAAACGTTTCTTCAATAAAGATTCCCATGTGTTGCATAAGTATCTCAATTCTTCAACTTGTCGGTTTTCCAAACCATTCATCACAAAAACTATGGGCTGCTGTCCTGCCTGAGCTCATCTCAGCGCCTGAGGGAAGTGAGTAAATTACTTTCTAAAATGACTTAAATAGGGAGATCAGCCCTGGACTCCGGGCTTGCTAAACACATGTTAAACTACAGATTCGATCCTACTTATTCCTGTCAACTAGTTACATTACAACTTCCTACACTTTAAAATCATTCTCACGCATCTACAAGTCACTCCCACGCATCTACAAGTCACTCGCACGCATCCACAAGTCACTCCCACGCATCTACAAGTCACTCCTACGCATCTACAGGTCACTCCCACGCATCTACAAGTCACTCCCACGCATCTACAAGTCACTCCCACGCATCTACAAATCACTCCCACGCATCTACAAGTCACTCCCACGCATCTACAAGTCACTCCCACGCCACTACAAGTTCAAGATTGATCGAAACGTCGTCATAAGGGTTGAATTGTTCCAACAACGTAACTGGATTTTTTTTTATTATTCCTTATGCTCCTGACCCACTCCCACAACCTCCTGACCCACTCCCACAACCTCCTGACCCACTCCCACAACCTCCTGACCCACTCCCACAACCTCCTGACCCGCTCCCACAACCTTCTGACCCACTCCCACAACCTCCTGACCCACTCCCACAACCTCCTGACCCACTCCCACAACCTCCTGACCCACTCCCACAGTCTTCTAACCCACTCCCACAACCTTCTGACCCACTCCCACAACCTTCTGATCCACTCCCACAACCTGCTTATCCACTCCCACACCCTTCTGACCCACTCCCAGAACCCCCTAACCCACTCCCACAACCTTCTTATCCACTCCCACAACCTTCTAACCCACTCCCACAACCTTCTAATCCCACAACTCCCACAACCTTCTAACCCACTCCCACAACCTTCTAACCCACTCCCACAACCTTCTAACCCACTCCCACAACCTTCTGACCCAATCCCACAACCTTCTTATCCACTCCCACACCCTTCTGACCCACTCCCACAACCCCCCCTAACCCACTCCCACAACCTTCTAACCCACTCCCACAACCTTCTAACCCACTCCCACAACCTTCTAACCCACTCCCACAACCTTCTAACCTATTCCTACAACTTTCTTATCCATTCCCACAATCTTCTAACCCACTCCAACAACCTTCTGACCCACTCCCACAACCTTCTGACCCACTCCCACAACCTTCTGACCCACTCCCACAACCTTCTGACCCACTCCCACAACCTTCTGACCTACTCTTCCAAAAGTTGTTGACCCATTCCACACTCTTCTGATCCGCTCTCACATCCTTCTAAACCACTCCTGAAACCCAAATAAACCACTTTCACACCATCATAAACTCCTAAACCCTTATAAATCGCTCCCAGTTCCTTATAAACCCCTCCTAAACCCTTATAAATCACTCTTAAAACCTTATAAACCATTCCCAAATCCTTATAAACCACTCACAAACCCTCTTTTCTTCCTCAGACGCCTCTAAAATACACGCATCCAACTTGCATCCGTCCACCACTAAGTCACACCCACACTTCTCTGTATTTCTACTATTCTAAATGTTATACCAACACATTCCTTAGTGGACATTCATCTTCACCAAGGAAGCGCCTTAGAAAGAAGGGATGAAGGCGAGGAAACAGTTTATTCTCTGATCTGATTTCTGCTTTGGCTGACGTAAGTAACAAGAGTTGTAGATTGAGACACTTATGCAGCATATGGGAATCTTTATTCAGGAAACGTTTCGCCACACAATGGCTTCATCAGTCCAATACAAAGAGGAAGGCGTAAGGAGAGGAGGAGTATGAGGTAATCAGTCCCTCAGCCTGGAGTCGATGTGTTCAGTCCATCAATCTTGATGGACTTAACACATCGACTCCAGGCTGAAGGATTGATTACCTCAAACTCCTCCTCTCCTTACACCTTTCTTCTTTGCATTGGACTGATGAAGCCACTGTGTGGCGAAACGTTGTCAATAAAGGATCACATTATACTTCATATGTGTTTATATTTCCAAAATGTCACATTAATTGCACTTGTGTCCTTTTACCTAACATGAGCAAAGTTGTCGGGTCCGGGAATACACTCTTCGTTAAGCCTCAGTGAGAGTTTATATCACCTATAAGGCAGCAGCAGATCGTACACTAAAACCCAACACTCGTACTCTTAACAAAATACTTATGATCATAACCATAATTTTTAAACAAGCGGACCAGTAAGCCAGTGGAAGGTCTCGGTCAGATTTCCAAAAGCTACGGGTCATCATATGACTAAGACCCGCGTGAGGTAACATTTGTCCTGTTTCCTGAGAAACCTGAGCTAACCTAACCGCACACCGCCAAGCAAGTCAACTTGTGACAATTATCCATATCAGGAGATCACTTGTTCCCTGACAACACCAGCGTCATATCTCTCAGTCGCGGCGGCAACTGAAACATATGCAGTATAGCATTCAAAATTAATAGGTTTCAGTTAATTACCTTTAACCAATTTTACTCATTATATATTCAGATAATACCTAGATGTCTGTAAATGCTATGGGGCGCCTCTAGTTTTTGTACCTGTATGGTATATAATACCGACAAGATGAAGAATTAGACACATGTGTAACATTTGGGTATCTTTGTTGTAGACGTTTCGCCAACCAGTGGTTTCAATACAAGTTCAAAAACATAATGGGGAGACTGGAACTATGTTTATACAGAAGATAAGGTAATCAGTCCCTCAGTCATGGAGTTGCATATAGTTCTACTGTCTTCACATTATGTTCTTGAATTTGTATTGATGGCGTAACGTCTGTTCTATTTCCTTAACATAAACAAAGTGAGTGATGGGTAGTCTGTTTATGTTGTGGCTTGTCCGTGGATTTGTCCGGGAGGAAAGAGGAGGGGGAGGGGAATAAGGATTAACACGGTCGCAGTGGGTGGAACTGGTGGTTGTGTACGTACTCTATTGTACATAAAGACTGCTTCCTAAAGGTCTCAGGACCATCCAGTATTGGTCGTGATCACAGAGAATGTGAAGTTACTGATACAACTTTTTAAGTCGGCTTGGGTAGGGAGCTTTCTGAAGTCATTTTTGTTCAGGTTCTGCTTTCACCTTTAACCTAACTCTGCTTCTGATTATTCCTCAGGCCGACTGCTTTTTTTTTTTTTATTGTTCCTCTCATTCTGCTTCCTCATTCACACTTTGTTATATTTTTCCTTCCCATATTTTCTCCCATTTTATCTTCTAAGTATACTCTTCTCTAACCACCATTTACCTCCTCTCTGTTTTCCCCATCATTCCTTACCTATTATAAAGTATGCACTTACCTTCTCGCCCCTCCTCCAGGTCCCTCTCAGGGAAGGCCTGGACGATGTATTGATATTAGGGATGCAACAAAGTATCGATACTGTTATCGGCGATTTTTATGGTATCAGTTAAAAACAGGCGATACTTTGTAAAATATTAATATTACATGTGTGCATAAAACTAGCATTATTATTCAACGTCACGATTGTGAGCTACTCACACACACACACACACACACACACACACACACACACACACACACACACACACACGTTACACACACACACACACACACACACACACACACACTTACACACACACACACACACACACACACACACACACACACACACACACACACACACACACACACGCACACATACACACACACACACACACACACACACACGCACACATACACACACACGTGGAAGAACAAACACAAAGCAATTAAACGACCTAACCCAAAACCCACTCAATGTACCCTCTGCCCCCATCCCCCTCAGCACAAACCCCACCCCCACAGAAACCCACAGTAACCCCCACATCCCCCTCTGCATAAACCCCACCCCCACAGTAACCCTCAGTAACCCGCACATCCCCCTCAGCTCAAACCCCACCCCTACAGAAACCCACACAATGTACCCTCTCCCCTCATCACCCTCACCACAAAACCCACCCTCACAGTAACCCACAGCAACCCACACACTATACCCTCTATCCCCATCCCCCTCGCCACAACCCCCTCCCCCACTGTAACCCCCCATAGGCCCTCTTCCCCCATCCCCCTCAGCACACCCCCACCCCCACTGAAACCCCAGATAGGCCCTCTGCCCCCACACCCCACACCACAGGCCCCACCCCCACACCAACCCCCTATAGGCCCCTGCCAGGGCACCTGTTCGCCCTAACCCACCTCTCTCCCCAGACCACAGTTACTGAAAAGAAGTTGAAGGTTTGGTACACGAACACAGATGGAATAACGAATAAATGTGAGGAGTGGCATGAAAGAATCAAGATGTCCCCAGACATCGTAGCGATTGCAGAAACAAAACTCACTGGGATAATAACAGATGCAAGCTTCCCACCCGGATATCAGATCCTGAGGAAGGATAGAAGGAGCAGGGGGGGAGGAGGGGTTGCACTACTAATAAAAAACCGGCGGGATTATCAAGAAATGGAAGGTATGGACGAGATTGGAGAAATGGATTACATAGTAGGTACAGTTCAGTCAGGGGAGCACAAGGTAGTCATTGCAGTGATGTATAACCCACCACAGAACTGCAGGAGGCCAAGAAAGGAATACGATGAGTGTAACAGAGCAATGGTGGACACTCTAGCTGAGTTGGCAAGAAGGGCTCACTCAAGTAGAGCGAAGTTACTGGTCATGGGCGACTTCAATCACAGAGAGATTGATTGGGAAAACCTGGAGCCACGTGGGGGTCCCGAAACATGGAGAGCCAAGATGATGGATGTGGTGCTGGCAAATCTCATGCACCAACATGTTAGGGATACTACCAGAGAGAGAAAGGAGGCTGAACCAGCAAGACTGGACCTCGTGCTCACCCTGAGTAGCTCAGACATTGAGCACATCACATATGAAAGGCCCCTTGGAGCTAGTGACCACGTAGTTATGAGCTTTGAATACATCGTGGAGCTAAAAGTGGAGAGGGTAACCGAAGTAGAAAGGGAAAAGCTAAACTATAAAAGGAGGGACTACACAGAAATGAGGATCTTCCTGTAGGAGGTTCAGTGGGAACAGAAGTTTGTAGGAAAATCAGTAAACGAAATGATGGACTTTGTAACAACAAAATGCAAGGAGGCAGAGGAAAGGTTTGTTCCCAAGGGTAACAGAAATAATGGGAAGGACAGAACAAGCCCTTGGTTTACCCGAAGGTGCAGGGAGGCAAAAACTAAGTGTTCTAGAGAATGGAAAAAGTACAGAAGGCAAAGGACTCAGGAGAATAAATAAATTAGTCGACAAGCCAGAAACAAGTATGCACAGATAAGGAGGGAGGCGCAGCGGCAGAATGAAAATGACATAGCATCGAAAATCAAGTCTGATCCGAAACTACTCTACAGCCACATCAGGAGGAAGACAACAGTCAAGGACCAGGCAATCAGGCTGAGGAAGGAAGGTGGGGAGTTCACAAGAAATGACCAGGAGGTATGTGAGGAGCTCAACATGAGATTTCAGGAAGTATTTACAGTGGAGGCTGAAGGGACAACAGGAAGACAAAACAGTGGGGTACAGCAACAAGGGATATATCAACAAGTGTTGGATGAATTACACACAACTGAGGAGGAGGTGTAGAAGCTCCTAAGTGACCTTGATACCTCAAAGGCGGTGGGACCGGACATCTCTCCATGGGTCCTTAGAGAGGGAGCAGGGACACTACATGTGCCACTAACCAAAATCTTCAACACTTCCCTTGAAACTGGGCAACTACCTGAAGTATGGAAGAAGGCAAATGTAGTCCCCATCTTTAAGAAGGGAGACAGAAATGAAGCACTAAATTATAGACTAGTGTCACTGACGTGTATAGTATGCAAAGTCTTGGAAAAGATTATCAGGAGGAGAGCGGTGGAGCACCTAGAGCAGAACAAGATCATAAACGACAGCCAGCATGGATTCATGGAAGGCAAATCCTGTGTCACAAACCTACTAGAGTTTTATGACAAGGTAACTGAAGTAAGAAATGAGAGGGAGGGGTGGGTTGATTGCATTTTCTTGGACTGCAAGAAGGCCTTCGAAACAGTTCCTCACAAGAGATTAGTACAAAAGCTAGAGGCGCAGGCACGTATAACAGGAAGGGCACTGCAATGGATCAGAGAATACCTAACATGGAGGCAACAGTGAGTCATGGTCCGTGATGAGGTATCACATTGGGCGCCAGTGACGAGCGGGGTCCCACAGGGGTCAGTCCTGGGACCAGTGCTATTCTTGGTATATACGAACGACACGACGGAAGGGATAGACTCAGAAGTGTCCCTGTTTGCAGATGATGTGAAGTTAATGAGGAGAATTAAATCAGATGCGGACCAGGCAGGTCTACAAAGAGACCTAGACAGGCTGGATGTGTGGTCCCGAAACTGGCTCCTAGAATTTAACCCTGCCAAATGCAAAGTCATGAAGATCGGTGGAGGGCAAAGAAGACCGCAGACAGAGTATAGGCTAGGCGGCCAAAGGCTGCAAACCTCACTCAAGGAGAAAGATCTAGGAGTGAGTATAATACCGAGTACATCTCCAGAAGCACACATTATCCAGATAACTGCTGCAGCATATGGGCGCCTGGCAAACCTGAGAATAGCGTTCCGGTACCTCAGTAAGGAATGGTTCAAGACTTTATACACTATGTACTTCAGGCCCATACTGGAGTACGCAGCACCAGTTTGGAACCCACATCTGGTCAAACAAGTCAAGAAATTAGAGAAAGTGCAAAGGTTTGCAACAAGGCTAGTTCCAGAACTAAGGGGAATGTCCTATGAAGAAAGGTTAAGGGAAATCGGTCTGACAACACTGGAGGACAGGAGGGTCAGGGGAGACATGATAACGACATACAAAATACTACGTGGAATAGACAAGGTGGACAGAGACAGGATGTTCCAGAAATGGGACACAGAAACAAGGGGTCACAACTGGAGAATACCTGACAGGGAGGCAACAACGAGTCATGGTACGTGACGAGGTGTCAGAGTGGGCGCCTGTGACAAGCGGGGTTCCACAGGGGTCAGTCCTAGGACCTGTGCTGTTCTTGGTATATGTGAATGACATAACGGAAGGGATAGACTCAGAAGTAGCCTTGTTTGCAGATGATGTGAAGTTAATGAGAAGAATCAAATCGGATGAGGATCAGGCAGGACTACAAAGAGACCTGGACAGGCTACAAGCCTGGTCCAGCAACTGGCTCCTTGAGTTTAACCCTGCCAAATGCAAAGTCATGAAGATTGGGGAAGGGCAAAGAAGACCTCAGACACAATATAGTTTAGATGGCCAAAGACTGCAAACCTCACTCAAGGAAAAAGATCTGGGGGTGAGTATAACACCGAGCATATCTCCTGAGGCGCACATCAATCAGATAAGTGCTGCAGCATACGGGCGCCTGGCAAACCTACGGATAGCGTTCCGATACCTCAGTAAGGATTTGTTCAAGACTCTGTATACCATTTACGTCAGGCCCATACTGGAGTATGCAGCACCAGTTTGGAATCCACACCTAGTCAAGCACGTCAAGAAATTAGAGAAAGTGCAAAGATTTGCAACAAGACTAATCCCAGAGCTAAGGGGATTGTCCTACGAAGAAAGGATGAGGGAATCGACCTGACGACACTGGAGGACAGGAGGGTCAGGGGAGACATGATAACGACTTATAAAATACTGCGCGGAATCGACAAGGTGGACAAAGACGGGATGTTCCAGAGAAGGGACACAGACACAAGAGGTCACAATTGGAAGTTGAAGACTCAGATAAATCAAAGGGATGTTAGGAAGTATTTCTTCAGTCATAGAGTAGTCAGGCCGTGGAATAGCCTAGAAAGTGACGTAGTGGAGGCAGGAACCATACATAGTTTTAAGGCGAGGTATGATAAAGCTCATGGGGCAGGGAGAGAGAGGACCTAGTAGCAATCAGCGAAGAGGCGGGGCCAGGAGCTATGAATCGACCCCTGCAACCATAAATAGGTGACTACACGCACAGACTCGTACACACACACACACACACACACACATACACACACACATACACACACACACACACATATATATACACGCTAGACCCCTCAAGGGAGGTTCCTTGATCTGGAGAATTGGATCTGTGCTCCAATTCCCTGAATTAAGTCTGAATACCTTCCTTCCCCCCTTAATAATAATAATAATAATAATAATAATAATAATAATAATAATAATAATAATAATAATAATAATAATAATAAAGGGAGCGCTAACAAGCGGCTCAGGGCAGTTACGAGTCATTCCAGAAATATGATTGGCTTGACACGTCATTCTAGGTTTCTGATTGGGCCAGAAGGTGCTTGGATGGGAAGTCTGGGATAGATCAGGAACACCTAACTAAAACACGCATCTTCCAATTAGTTCTTAAGGTTCCTCCACCAGTGTCAGTCGCTTGTGTTTTCTCCGTAATTTAACGAATTAAAGAGAATTATCGCGGATTAAGTAACATTTTGGTCGGTGTTCCAACGTTGTAGAATTCAGAAAAACAAGTGGATGTATTTTTAAAATATATGTTAGAAAACATGCGTTACAAAAATACGTGTTGTATACGTTTTACAATATGCCCCGTGGCCAGGTGGCTGAAGTTCTCGCTTCACATGGCGAGAATGAGCGGAAAAGCTTGGTGCCCGAACGTGAAGTTTTGTCTCTGCTGCGCTGCTGATGTGGCTGCTGATGTGGCTGCCTGCAAGTGAAGGTAAAGAAGTTTTTATTGTGTTCTGAGTATGAATCTGCAGATCCTCCTCCCAGGTTAGGTCAGGTTTCACCCTGGCTGAGCACCGTCCCATGCGTAACCTTGACATTAGAAAGAAAACGTGGTTATTTGACAGTGTATTGTACAGTGTTCTGTAACATGAATTCGACACAGTATGCAGTTCGTGACAATTTACTGAGAAAACGTTTTAGCTACCAGGAACATTATCAGTCCCCTGGTGGACGAAACTCTCACTCAAGGAAATGCCACGGACCCCATACTGCGTCTTGTTGCACATACTTTCTAATCGACTGTGTGTATTACTGTATTTAGCGCTGTTATAATCGGGTAAATTTTTTTAAGACGTGCGTGCGGGTTGTGCACTTGGTTTGAAGGATGTCGACTGCACGAGGGGCATTGAAGCCGCTTTTCACATGTACACCATCAGTCAGGAATACGTTAATCCCTCAAATAAGGATTAATGTAATCTACGTGTATATATACTGAGTGTCAGTGTATGAACTTGGTTATCAGTGAATACACTCACACGCACCCCTATACATAGGGGTGTGTGTCTAATCGACATGTGCCTAGGATAAAATGGTGACTAACACACACACACACACACACACACACACACACACACACACACACACACACACACACACACACACACACACACACACACACACACACATTGCCTAGGACCAAATGGTAACTAACTCACACATACATACATACATACATACATACATAATGTATTCTTTAGAGCGGCCGCTGCTGCTACCTACAAAATAAGTAACTAGCATCCGATATCCATTCCAGTGCAATCTACTTCAAATGATTTTCCCCATCAAATATATTTCAGCTCTGTATTTGATCAACTGTGACCAACCAGCACTATCAATTTCTAGATTTTACAAGGTCCATTTTCAGTCATTAAAACCCTTGACTTTGGCCACAACCTCGAGTGTTTACCATCATAATATGCTGGCGATCAAAAAAACTTTGTAATGGATAGTGCGTACAAGAGCGCCGGTGAAGCCTCTGCAATAAGGGCGATTTTCACTACTGGGGAGAGCGTTTACAACGCCCTTACCAACAGAGGTTATGAGTGTCTTTCTTGGGCGCGGCCGTCCATTGCGTGGACGCTGACCGTTGATTGGTCATTCACTCTTCTGCAATTTGCTACAGTGAGCTTCTTGTCCACGAGGGGTGACCACTGGCCTTATCTCCCCTCCATCCATATATGGCCTACCCAAGTGTAAATGGGAACACCCACAGGGAGCAAGGAATGACAGTGACGTGAGGGTGAAAACTCTCAAGATGAGAGCAGAGTAATGGAAACTAGGGAAGTAACAGGCGAAGGACTTCGTAAGTTATCCCACCTAAGAACTCAAAAGTGAATTGTATAAAAGCTATCAAGCTTAATGAGGTGGTAATGATACCTGAAGGTTACCTGGAGACACTACAGAAGGTCATCGCCACCGCGGCCTGGTCCCAGACCAGACCTCCTGATTGCTGGCCTGATAAGTCAAGCTCTTAGTTCCCACCTCCAACAGTTCTACGTATGCACCATAACCCGGCTGATCAGGAACAGATTTGAGGAATCTGTCGTGTTCCGTCTTTAAGATTATTAGGGATTTGTTGGTCATTTCCCTTCGGCTGATCAGTTTTGTATTTGCTTTAAAACCACTTTGTTCTGTTGATATATAATATATAATATATATATATATATATATATATATATATATATATATATATATATATATATATATATATATATATATATATATATATATCTTTCTTTCTTTCAACACACTGGCTGTATCCCACCGAGGCAGGGTGGCCCAAAAGGAAAAACGAAAGTTTCTCCTTTTACATTTAGTAATATATACAGGAGAAGGGGTTGCTAGCCCCTTGCTCCCGGCATTTTAGTCGCCTCTTACAACACGCATGGCTTACGGAGGAAGAATTCTGTTCCACTTCCCCATGGAGATAAGAGGAAATAAACAAGAACAAGAACTAGAAAGAAAATAGAAGAAAACCCAGAGGGGTGTGTATATATACGCTTGTACATGTATGTGTAGTGTGACCTAAGTGCAAGTAGAAGTAGCAAGACATACCTGAAATCTTGCATGTGTATGAGACAGAAAAAAAAAGACACCAGCAATCCTACCATCATGTAAAACAATTACAGGCTTCAGTTTTACACTCACCTGGCAGGACGGTAGTACCTCCCTGGGCGGTTGCTGTCTACCAACCTACTACCTATATATATATATATATATATATATATATATATATATATATATATATATATATATATATATATATATATATATATATATATATATATATATATCTCGTGCGAATAGGTAAAATTGGTCAATTAGGAAGAACTCATTTAAAATTAAGTCCTTTCTAAAATTTTCTCTTATACATTTTAAATATATATTTTTTTCATTTATGTTAATGTAAAAATTAATAATTTTGTACCAAAAGAACGTTAAAAAGCTTACCTTTACGTTATTATAACAAGCGGAATTTAATTTAGCCTACTCCAATAAATATATTTTAGAGAAGTTTACAGTAATTTAATAATAAACAAACACAATGAAATATATTTTTTTCGTTAGGCTCAGAATGATTTTTGCGAAGTTATTGCAAACGCAAATTTTCGCTTGCCTTATTCGGCAAGAAGTACGTTCCTATTTAAGCCAAACTCGTAAGTTTTACTTATTCGGCACGACTTTTCACATTTTGAAGGGACTATAAAAATAAAAGGTTAACAGGAAGGCATATAAGGGCGAGACTACACCTCGCTGCCACCCCACAACACCACCTGACTTTTTATGATGATGTAGGTAGGTAGACAGTGATCCGTGTAAAACAACTTTTATTCTGCCCAAAAAATTATCTAATGTTCCTTAAATTCTTCCCAAATTTTAATAATAAATGAATCCAGTTTATACAAACCAAAAGAAATATTCATATAGTTTTCAAAACTATTTTTTATGCAATATAATTTTATTATATTCCTGTCGACCGTGGACTTTCTTGATATAGTTTCCTCAGCCTTTTTTAAAATTAATTGGATGGTTAAAATCTCTCACATGAATAATCAGAGTATTGGAATCCTGTCCAGTTCTAATGCTCTATTTATTGTGTTTTAACCCAAGTTCAAGACTTCTACCAGTTTGACCGTAATGAACTTTATCACATATTTGACAAGGAATATTATAGACACATCCGTCAGCATTTCGGGGGAAATTTTTTTATCAAAAGTTTTTTCATGGTAAGGGAGAACTAACATATTTATAGTTGAATAAGGTCGGTTGTCCCTTTTTGAACTGTAAAAAGTATTTCTAGCTATTTTAAAGGATTTATCAGTTAAGTCTCTTGGGAGTTTTAGATCATAAGCTATTTCATAAATTTTGGAGATCTCTTCATCTATGAACTCTGGACTACAAATAATTAAAGCTCTCAAAAACATTGATGAGAATACTGACAGTTTAACTCTATCTTGATGTGAAGAATAATAGTGTACATAGGAACAATTATTTGTTAGTTTCCTGTAAATTTTAAATTTGAAATCATTGTTACCCTTAATAATTAAAAATATCTAGGAAAGGCAATGAGTTATTTTCTTCGCTCGACAGTAAAATTTATAGAATGAGCTAAGCTATTTAATTTAACAAGGAAATGGGTTATATCTACATTTTTAGGCATAAGATACAAAATATCATCATATCTATACCTCTTAGCTCTGTTAGGAAGGATTGTGTTAAGCAATCATGTTTCATAAAATTCCATATATAAATTACTAAGAACAGATGAAAGAGGTTTTCCCATTGCCATACCAAACTGAGCGTAAAACTCGTCATTAAATGCAAATTTTGCATCAACAATACAAAGTTTAAAAAGTTTAATGATAGGAACTGGCAATGGTAAATCGTAATTAACAAGTTCTTCAGATAAACTTAATAAATCATCAACTGGAACTTTGTAAACAAGGAAGTAATATCAAAACTAACCATGTTGAAGTCATTTAAGTCATTCAAGGTGCTTAATTTGTCTAATAAATCTGTTGTTTTTAACACAAAAGTTAGAAAATTTTCTAACAGCAGGGCTCAAAATATCAACAAGCCATTTAAATAATTTATAGAAAACTGATCCTATAGAGCTAATAATTGGTCTAACAGGATGAGCTGGTTTGTACGTTTTTATTAATCCATACATATAGGGTAAATATGGATTAGTGGATGTAAATTTTATAATTCATTCATTTTTGCCTTTCAGTAGAAGTTATATTGTTTCATTGAAATTACTGTTAACAATTTCTAAGGGATTCTTTCTAAGTTTAGAATAAGTTTCTGTATGGATTAATAAAAACGTACAAACCAGTTAATCCATTTAGACCAATTATTAGCTCCATAGGTTCAGTTTCCTATAAATTATCTAAATGGCTTGTTGATATTTTGATCGTTCATATTTTGATCACTCATAAAAATCACTTTTTGCAAGAACAGATTAAAACAACTTTATGAAGAAAATACACATTTCAAATGTTCAACAATACACAAAGAAATAAAAGGGTGTTCAGAAACATAGGTGGGAGCATAAACAAGGTCAAACTATAGGTGGAGTCATTTTGCTTGTTTCCAGCCCCTCGGTCCTGCTAGTAAATACTTCGTGAAGGTAATTGTTTGCTCTAACTCTGAGAGGTGGGACAGCGCTATTACGATGCCCAACGTCGCCTGTGCTACATCTAATTGTTTCACGGAGTTTGGAAAGCGACTTTCAGCATCCAGGGTTGAGATGGTCGGTGTTAGATGGAAGAGCGGTGGCAGTAGTGATGGTGGTGGTGAGGTGATAGTTATCGTGGTTATATTTAAGTTAGTGGTGATGATAATGATGGTGATATTGGAAACCGCAGTACTGATGATGGTAATGATATTCATGGTAGTAAGCCTGTACAGTAATGGTGGTGGTGGTGGTGTTTGTGATAGCGGGTGATGGCAGCAATATACTAGTACATGCCTTTTTTTGATTTACATAAATGTCACAAGAACGAACCACAGGAATGAGCCACAAGAATGAGCCACAAGAATGAGCCACAAGAATGAGCCACAAGAATGAGCCACAAGAATGAGCCACAAGAATGAGCCACAAGAATGAGCCACAAGAATGAGCCACAAGAATGAGCCACAAGAATGAGCCACAAGAATGAGCCACAAGAATGAGCCACACGAATGAGCCACACGAATGAGCCACACGAATGAGCCACACGAATGAGCCACAAGAATGAGCCACAAGAATGAGCCACAAGAACGAGCCACAAGAACGAGCCACAAGAATGAGCCACAAGAATGAGCCACAAGAATGAGCCACAAGAATGAGCCACAAGAATGAGCCACAAGAATGAGCCACAAGAATGAGCCACAAGAATGAGCCACAAGAATGAGCCACAAGAATGAGTCACAAGAATGAGCCACAAGAATGAGCCACAAGAATGAGCCACAAGAATGAGCATCTTCTTTAGGTTAAGAATCTGAAAGACTTATCACCTTAACATTAACCTCTCCACTTCCTCTGTCACCGGTGTTATAATCTCCTGGATTCGACTGAAGAAGCCTGCAGCGCAGACGAAGTGTATTGACTATAAAAACATGTAAACGTTGCACACAAGTAGTGGTGGAGGATCGATCCTCCGTCAGTATGGATCATGCAGCACAAGTATTGGTTAAGGCTCGATCCTCCGTCCACATAGCGTGAGACACGCGCTACGGGACAGTAATCTCTCATTAACGAAGCTGGAACAATACAAAGCTAATCAACCTGAATACGGTAAACTACACGACGTCTCTGTCCGAAACGTCGTATGTTTCACTTTCAGGAAGACGCACTCATGTCCTGAACACAGTGGGAAGGTCTCGGAACACAAGCCCTTCAACATGTCAGGGAAGAGCTCTTGATCCAAGGAGCTTCAGTTACTTTCTCCTTCTTTGGCTCACATCTGATTATCTCCCATCGTCTAGGGGCAATATATCATACGAATTTAGTAATAATAATTAAATAATTATAATTACAATTATAATTAACAATCATAATCATGATAGGCACAAGTTGGTAACTCAGCACAGGATGGTTCTTAGTCTTTAAGATTAATTGATTTACTGGCCAGTTTTCTTAACTAATAAAATGGTTACTTATATTTCACTCCGTTACATGTGTGAGTTGCCATGTTTCAGTGTATATGCTACGAGGGTGTCCGCTCATCCTCAATTTAAATAATTATGATGTATAAACGTTATTTGTCTTTACTGTGTTTATAGATTTTACGGCATTTTAAGCATTAATTTCGTGTGCACCGCGCTATTCTAGATGTTTATCATGTCGCATCTCTCTTTGTCTCCAACCTGTATTATCATTCTCTCTCTCTCTCTCTCTCTCTCTCTCTCTCTCTCTCTCTATCTCTCTATCTCTCTCTCTCTCTCTCTCTCTCTCACACACACACACACACACACACACACACACACACACACACACACACACACACACACACACACACAGCAGACTTGGAGAGCTAGATGATCCATTTTCTGTCAGGCAGACAATCGCTGGGACCCCCTGACCATTCTTTCCAATTTGTGTTGCTCTGGAGCGGACACCTTGTGTCTCCTCTGTCCTGTTTCATGAAGAATGCGTTCGACTAGTAGTTTTGTCTTTGTTGTTCATATTAGAGAAAGGAGTAGGAGAGCATGTTGTGTGTGTAAGTGTGCGTATGTGTCGCGTACGTGTACATACCAAGGTGTGCCTGCAGGAGTTAAATTCCACTTCCTGGCCTCGCCTTTTAACCTTTATCGACAGGTTCATCTAGTTTAGATCCTCTTGGTCTCTTATCCTCTACGTTTTAATCCACGTAGAGGTCTTGCCTCCACTACTCTTCCTCCAGCTCGTTCCTCCTTTACACTGTACTTATAAAAGATATTTTTGTAACATTCATGATGTTCATTTGGGTGTTCAGCATCCATCTATGGCCCTTTAAACTGGTCCCTCCTTAATAAGACAATCTGTTCTTATTCAACCCTGATTCTGTGCCCCTCCAATGATGGAAGGTTCATCTCTTTGTTTCCTTGTAGCTCTTATCTCTCATCTTGGAAACAATCTGGTTGCTCACCTCTGAACTTTTTTCAGTTTTGCTAATGCTTGGCTAGATGCAGACTCGGCACTGGTGCCGGCTGTGTAAGTATTTACTGAGGGACGTGGTTACAGCGTCACTAGCGATTCCGAATTTAGGTTCCTGAAGGTAGTTCTTACATATTTTGCTGTCGCTCATACATCCAGTCTCTCGCCTTAGGTGAGAGACTGGATGTAATATTCGCCCTTAGTGTACTTTCCTCTGTATTATTTAGCCTCTTTCCTTGTACTTATGTGAATGGTGAATGTTATTCTGAACATCTGAGCTGTAGTGATTACGTTGGCCTGTGAGCTGACAACAGCAATAGTCTGGCAGAACAAGAAGTCACCAGGAAAGCTTCACTGCAGGCTAGGATGCCTGAGTAGAAAAGTTCTCTAAACTGACTGAAGGTAAAACTTTAAATATGTTTGTAAGATCGATCTGAAAACGAGAGTTTAGAGGTCGGTAAATTTAGGTGATGCTTCTGAATCATGTCGATAACAGGGTCAATAAAATGGCACAATACCAAGAACAATAATACACAAATAACCCGCACATAGGAGACTGAAATTTATGATGATGTTTTGGTCCGACTTGAACCATTAACTAGCCACACAAAGCACGAAAGGAAGGGAACCAGAACATATTCGAGAGGGGAGCGGGTGCCGAGAGTAGAAAAACCTCTGTCCCCGACCCCCTCTCATATATAGTTGGCTTCCTTCCCTTCATGCTTCTGAAGGGAAGTCAGACTGACACATCATAAATTGCAGTCTTCTGTGTGCGGGTTATTTGTATAATGCATAACACGATGTGATGTAATATTATTCAACAGGATGTGATGTGATGTTCAACGCACTGCGATGTTTCTTAAAATGATGTGGTGTTGGGTTCATTCGTTGTTCAAAACTAACCTCTCATAAAGACTGAGCATAAAGCGCCTTCACTCCAGAATCCTTCAGTGGGATTACCACATGTTTCCTGGTGCTCATCTCCGAGGCTCACCTCAAGCTTCACCTGAGGCTCACTGATGGATTAAAAAAAAAGAAACTAAATTTATTTTCGAGAGAAAAACTAGCGTATTTTGATTTCCATTTTTGTCTCCTTTGATATCGCGGGCGACGAAGACTTCCACTTGCATATAAATTATCTGTTAACTTCCTGCCCCTTCAGGATAGCTGGAAGACCTTTGACAAAGTTGAGAGTTGCTCAGGTTTTGTAACGAGTTGGTAATGTATGTAGCCGTGACCCGCCATGACCGGCCTTCTTTGTCTATATTAGAATGCATCAGGAAAGAGCCAGGAATTCTTTAGACGATTTTCACCAGAAGGAATATGGAAAATTGGACTATTTTCAATTTAGATTTTTCCTGTGAAGCGGCTGCTTTATGGTGCACCATTTATCCCTCCTTCATCCTGTGGATGGTAGCACAAGAACACATGTTGGAAGGCCGCATTAAAGTTGGCGGTAATCTAATAAGGCCGCATTCAAGAAATTTTGACTAGATATACTGCAAAATGTCGGTTATTTTGTAAAAAAGTTAATTATGTAATAACTTCAAGAAAAATATTTTTTTTTTATTATAAAGTTAACTAATTTTTTAATTACTTTGTTGTGACTGCTTTTAGTGGGAAAGAATTTGGTTATTTGGTTGAAAGATGGAGGACCACAGTCTCAGCTGCTCCTCCAGGTGCGTAACCATCATTTGGGACTTTAGGCCGTCTTGATTTGGGTTAGGGATGGGAATGTGGATTCACAACAATAAGTAATTGAGGAACAAGAAAGCATTCGTCGTGCATGTTGCCGTAGATGTGGGTATTCCATTGCAATTTTTTCATATTTCAATAGGATATTTCTTAGCATTAAACAGGGACTTTATATTGTCATCGTCTGAGAGCTCAGTCAGATCCATCTGCAGCTCTTTAGGGGCCTCGGAGACGTCAACCAAGCGAGGCTGAAATGCTGATTTCGATGTGAGATCATGATTCTCAAAGTCATTGTATTCTTCAGATGAGTCTATAACAGCAGCATATTCTTCAAATGATTCACATGACGACTCCTGCTCATTAATGGTCTTCACTAGCTGGGGAAAATATTCATCCGAAATTTCCATTTGAGCAAGAAGGGTTTTGAAAAAAAAGTTTTTTCCGAAACGTTTGGATTTTTTGCCACGTATCATATATAGACTTAGTTTTACATTGCAAATAAACATTAAAGTCATTTTTCTGACATAATATCACAGAGAAATGCAGCGTTTCTATAGAAATCTTCTAATAATTCACAATAGTGATTCTGTTCCTCATAAACTCCAATGATTTGTTCTCGCAAAGATAAAATTTTGACCAACACCTGCTTCTCCCTGTGATATCCAGCGCACTTTAGAATGGTTAGGCGAATCCACATTGAATACCTCATCATCCAACTTAAGCATGTTGCAAAGCTGATGATGCTGTGTTGCATTTTGCAAGAATATAGTTAATACATATAATATTATACAAATTGTCACCTGAAATGGTAGATTTAACACAGATTTTACTGATGCTAAATAGAATGAAAGGAAATTAAAGCATCTGGATCAGATAATTTTTTTTTTTTAACTGCGCAATAAACCTTCACGTTTTCCTGTCATGGAAGGTACACCGTCTGTACACACACTCACTAAATTACCCAAATTCAGTCCAACTTCGTGACATCTTGAAAGATGTTGAAGATATCTATTCCAGGTGTCCTGCCAGTGTGCCTAAAGTAATTCTCCGTAGCACAGAAAATCCTCATTTATGACACGAATAAAGTATAATATCCTTGCTGAGTCAGAAGCAGCAGTTGATTCATCCAGAACTATTGAGTAATATGTGTTTTCATTTTGATTATTGCGTAAAGTTGTTCTGTTACGATGACGGCTAATTCATGCTACCGATCAGTTATGGTTCTTCTTGGAAGAGGCCCCTGAACGAAGGTTCCTTGACGCTGGTGAGGGGCTCTTGATCTAGGGAATTGGATCTGTGCTCCGGTTCCCTGAATTGAGCCTAAATACCTTCCACCCCCTCCCCCTACGTGCGCTGCATAATCCTACAGGTTTAGCGCTCCCATAATATAATCTTGAAAGAGGCAGTTGTTTGTACTCTGTAACCTTATCAGGGTCTAAGCATCATACAGCTTCAACAATGCATTCCTTTACGATTTCTATGTCGCTAAATGGCTTACCATATTTTTGAAGTATATAAGGTACTTTATAGGTTGCTTCAGTGATATTTTTCGGTCATAACACTGCTTGGAATAATTGCCGTTGTTTTTGTTCTCCATCTTCCAATTTCTGCAATGCAGTCTTTCGTGCCTCTCCATCTAACATGATATATTTGTAGTCGTTATGAGTGGCATAATGCTAATGCGCATTGAATTTCTTCATTGTTGATATTGTAGTATCACAGAGTAAGCAAATCATTTTATCTTCAGAAACAAGATAATATTGCAATTCCCAATCATTATTAAAAAGCTCTACTGTCTTCCTTTAGCATTCTTTTAATCTTTCGTGACATGATAGGTTAAGGACACACACAAAAATAAAAAACACAGAAACGGCCACACTATAATTATTCTGAATTTGCACATCACACAGAGTCACATGCAATTCTATTAAAAGATGATAACTGGCCACACATCCTCACCCTGCATGACCCACTTACCACTGGCTGGATGGTGGTGCTCAGGCGGGAAGATTGTCTGGTGCTCAGGTCATATTACGACGGCTAGGAGTAAATCATGAGGGTTATGTATCTTCAATAAAAGTAAAAGGGATTTCTTATACAAAATTCTGACTCATTCAAAAGGCTGCATTTAGTGCCGTAGAAGGCCGCAGGTTGCCCACCCCTGGTCTAGAAACTGGGCCCTTAGAGGGTTATCTAGAAGTACATATGGGAATACATACACACACACACACACACACACACACACACACACATATATATATATATATAGAGAGAGAGAGAGAGAGATAGATTGTGTGTGTGTGTGTGTGTCCTAAATACTTCTGCACTTGCCCATTAATCAGCAGCTGTGAAGCAAGTAACACAGAGGCGTACAACAAAAACTACAGTAAATCCATTCAGTTCCAGGTGGTGAAGATCTAACAAGAAATATCCCAGTCATCAGCTGGCGACCAGCACCTGACAACTCTCAGTGACCAGCACTCAGTCGGTGTCTGCAGTAACGTGTGATCTTTATCGCCGCATTTATCCTAGTACCAGACCAGACATGTGTCTGATTCATTTTTGTTCTTTCTTATTTATTTATAGGTTGTTTATCTGAACTTTGTCACCCCCCCCACACACACACATTATAGGCCTAGTGTCTAATCGACACGTGCCTAGGACAAACTGGTAACTAACACACACACGTGGTCCAGCAACTGGTTTCTCGAATTTAACCCCGCCAAATGCAAAGTTGTGAAGATTGGGGAAGGGCAAAGAAGACCACAGACAGAATATAGGCTAGGTGGCCAAAGACTGCAAACCTTGCTCAAGAAGAAAGATTTGTGAGTGAGCATTAACACCAAGCATGTCTCCGGAAGCACACATCAACCAGATAACTGCTGCAGCATATGGGCGCCTAGCAAACCTGAGAATAGCGTTCCGATACCTTAGGAATCGTTTAAGACACTGTACACACTGTGTACGTCAGGCCCATACTGGAGAATGCAGCACCAGTTTGGAAACCACACCTGGCCAAGCACATCAAGAAATTAGAGAAAGTGCAAAGGTTTGCAAAAAATGTTAGTTCCGGAGCTCGGGGGAATTTCCTACGTAGAAAGGTTGAGGGAAATCGGCCTGACGACACTGGAAGACAGGAGGGTCAGGGGTGACATGATAACGACATACAAAATACTGCGTAGAATAAATAAGGTGCACAGAGACAGGATGTTCCAGAGAGGGGACACTGAAACAAGGGGTCACAATTGAAAGCTGAAGACTCAGACGAGTCACAGGGATGTTAGGCATTATTTCTTCAGTCATAGAGTTGTCAGGAAGTGGAATAGTCTAGCAAGTGATGTAGTGGAGGCAGGAACCATACATAGCTTTAAGACGAGGTATGACAAAACTCAGGGAGCAGAGAGATAGGACCTAGTAGCGATCAGTGAAGACACGGGGCCAGGAGCTTAGTCTTTACTCCTGCAACCACAGTTAGGCGAGTACAATTAGGTGAGTGTACTCACACACACGCCAGGAGCTATGTCTCGTCGACCCCTGCAGCCACAAATAGGTGAGCGCGCGCGCGCGCGCACACACACACACCACACACACACCACACACACACCACACACACACCACACACACACCACACACACACCACACACACACCACACACACACCACACACACACCACACACACACCACACACACACCACACACACACCACACACACACCACACACACACCACACACACACACACACACACACACACACACACACACACACACACACACACACACACACACACACACACACACACACACACACACACACACTCATGCGCGAGCGCTCACAAACACATAGGATGTTCGATACAGTACCCTACAAGGGACTAGCACAGTGGCTAGAGAAGCAGGCAGGAATTACAGGGAAAGCACTATAGTGTATCAAGAAATACTTAATAGGAAGGAAGCAACAAGTTACTATTGGGGAGGTGTCGGAATGGGAGATTGTAACGAATGGGGTTCCAAAGGGGTCAGTACTTGGACAAGTATTGTTTCTTTTGTATGTAAAAGACTTGTCAGAGAAAATTGGTTCAGAGGTCTCCCTGTTCACAGATGATATGAAATTAATGAGAATGCTAACAGGAGTAACCCAGGAAAGACTGTTGTAGAAGAAGGGTCGACAAAAGTTGTAGTAGCGTTGTAGAAATACACAGTAGCTCAGCCTAGTGGTTTTTACGTAGGAAGGGAAGTGTTTTCTGCCAGTATATCCTAAGTGTATTGCGTGTGTGCTGGGTTTTGAACTCAAAAACAGGTCAGCGTCTTCATCTTTCAGTGTAACTCAAGCCAGCTGTCACATCTAGTAATGGTCTACTATATACTTAACATACCACTGACAGCTCGGATCATGCTACATGCAGGACCACCCCCATCGTGCAGTCAGGTGGTCTAATACGCACAATGTAAACAGACTGTCAGGTGCTATAGAGATGAATATCAGACAGTGATTCTGTACAATGCAAAAATAATGATATATAACAAGAAAACATATAGTCGTAGATCATGCTGAAGCATAATGAATCTTAGCGGATCATACTGGGAATCAGAGGGGAATGATCGATCACTATTCTGGAGCTAGTTATTTACAAAAAATTAAAGAGAATTTAATAGGGAAGGGGAATTTGGTGTACACAAGTCACATCTGTTGAAGTTCAGAACTCGTAGAGGACATGTATAATCACTGTACAATAGAAATTTACCTTCAGTTACGTAGATTGACAATCGTGTAATATAACAGTCACGCAGAGCAACGATTAACTGAAATCTAACCAGAGTCCGTCTTTCCCATCAGTGGAAGAAAAAAATATTTAGCTCCAGCTGACTTCCCAGATGAAATCTGTGATTTTTTTTTTTTTGCAGGTATTAAATAAACATAGACGAGCTATAACGTTAACAGGTGAGAAGATGGGTTTAAAAAATTTAAAATCACACCGTATTCCACTAGAACCTGATACCAGACCTTTTTAAATACCCGTGTACAGATTGCCACATTTTCAGATCGCAATTGTAGCAGAGTTAATAAATTAGATGCTTGATGACAGTGTCATAGCTCATAGCAGTTCACCGTGGCACGCACCAATGATTTTGGTATCCATGAAAGACGGCTTTTGGTGCCCGGTGACTGATTTTCCCAAGCTGAATGCTAGAACGATTCAAGATCATTTTCCCATTTCTGTTCTTGGTGGCTTATTACGAAGTATAGGTGATAGTGTTCTCGACCTTAGAGTTGTTACAGGGGTGTGGGTAGGTGAGTGGGTGGTGGGGCGGGGATCACCAGCATTGCAAAACCGGCCAGAGATAACTTTTGACAATTGTTTCTGGTGTGTGGGTGAGTGTGCCGCCGCCACCGCCTCCTGACTTGAAAGTTTTAACACCAGCACAACCGTTTTGCCTGGGGAGTGTGGCTGTGACTGCTTCCTCCATGAATCTGTAATGAGAGAGAACGAAGAGAGAGAGAGAGAGAGAGAAGCGAGAGAAGCGAGAGAAGCGAGAGAAGCGAGAGAAGCGAGAGAAGCGAGAGAAGCGAGAGAGAGAGAGAGAGAGAGAGGCAGGCTCCTACTTCAACTTGTTCCCTATTTGTATGTTTCATAACAATAAAAAGCTTTCGAATGAGTTGATGTAGGTAACAGCTCTTAGCTTGTAAATAAAGTTAGGAAGCTTAACCAAACCTTGCTAAATACTGTGTTAAACAATTAAAAGAGGTAGAGAAATCTCTTAAGTTGTGGCGTACAGGTCATGTGTGTGTTCCTGTGTGTTCCTGGGGATGTGTATTCTGGGGTGCTTTTGACTGGAAACAAATATTGAACATATCCCTCACTGAACTAACGGGATACCTGACATATGATCAGGTGGAAGTTTCTCATGTCAACTTGTCTGGCTCTTATGTAAGACAACCGCGGCAGTGTTGTCCTGAGCGTCTTCAACCAGTGGACCGCCAGGCATACAGTAATTGGGCATAAATAACATGGCCTTGGTAGCAAGATATACAACCCCCCATACGTCAAGGAACAACCAGAGTGCTTCATCACATGTGCTGTGGGAAGTACTATGTAAGAGAGAGAGAGAGAGAGAGAGAGAAAGAGAGAGAGAAAGAGAGGAGAGTTACAGAAATACCACGGGATCTTCTGGTTAATATCTAGATTGTGTTTGGGAGGTATAGAATTCATATAACGACAAATTAGATACAGAATAACAAGCCAGATGATGCACCACATTAATCGACTATCAGGAAAACGTCATTCAAATAAAAAAAGGTGTGTGTGTGTGTGTGTGTGTGTGTGTGTGTGTGTGTGTGTGTGTGTGTGTGTGTGTGTGTGTGTGTGTGTGTGTGTATATATGTGTATATGTTGATAAATTAGACACATGTGCAACTCTTGGGTATCTTTATTGAGGAAACGTTTCGCCACACAGTGGCTTCATCAGTCCATACAAAGGAGAATCTTGAAGAACAGGAGGAGAATGAGGTAATCAGTCCCTCAACCTTGAGTCGATGTGGTCAGTCCATCAATCTTGAATAGAATACGGCATACGCTCTGAGAAGGAGCTTATAAACCGTTGGCAGGAGAGGTGAAGCAGTCATAGGTCGTGTAACATTTGTTCAATGTTGAAGTAGGTCGTGCCCAAGAATTAGGCAAGCGAAGAATTCCCAAGTATTAAGATCCCAAGAAGTTGTAGTGTCTGACAGGTTTGTAGATGAATGGTTCATATATATATATATAATTATATATATATAATTATGCAATAAATTCACAGTAAACAGGTGATATCACAATATAAAGAACAAATACGGTGACAAAAATTAGTGAAATTCCAAGCGATTTCGTGACTTCTCACTTAATCAAGGAACTATAAAAATGAAACATCAACAAATAGGCATATACGGGTAAGACTACACCTCACAGTCATGTCACAACACCCGACTCTGTGAAACACAACTGCGGTTAACCCACATATAAAATGTGTGTGTGTTAACCACAATAGAAATAACAGAAAAATTCTCAGCACTTTTCAGTGAAAGACGTAACTTTCATATCGGATAAGGTAGCCGCATATTATGGGCGTTTCCAGTTGTGTTAAAAAAAAAATCGCATAATAGAAGTCATCGCAGGTCCTGGAAGCCTCCAGGGAGAGACAGCAGAGACGTAAATTAAACAATACTTGTTGCATTTTTCATTAAGCAATCATCTGATCTCCCTGCACGCGCTGTTATCCCTGAATGTTGTATGACTTTGACACCGGAGATGGTTTTATATTGCAGCTGGTTCAGGGTTTAGGTTTAGCTACTTCTCTCTGATTCTGGGTTATTTATGAGAGAGACAGACACAGACAGACACAGACAGACAGACACACAGACAGATAGATTCCTTACTTGATTTACCATTTAGAGTTGCCAGACTAGTGTTATGGTCCTGGTGAGCGACGTTCTGTATCGCATATATATATAAAGTAGAGCAGAAGAGACACTAGGGAATAAATGTTACAAAGGAAGAATGGTCAACAGCTGGAATTGACTGCTAGGGGCTACTGTACTCTTCAACAGTATTTAGAATATATATATATATATATATATATATATATATATATATATATATTTATTTTTTTATTTTTTTTTATTATCACACTGGCCGATTCCCACCAAGGCAGGGTGGCCCGAAAAAGAAAAACTTTCACCATCATTCACTCCATCACTGTCTTGCCAGAAGGGTGCTTTACACTACAGTTTTTAAACTGCAACATTAACACCCCTCCTTCAGAGTGCAGGCACTGTACTTCCCATCTCCAGGACTCAAGTCCGGCCTGCCGGTTTCCCTGAACCCCTTCATAAATGTTACTTTGCTCACACTCCAACAGCACGTCAAGTATTAAAAACCATTTGTCTCCATTCACTCCTATCAAACACCCTCACGCATGCCTGCTGGAAGTCCAAGCCCCTCGCACACAAAACCTCCTTTACCCCCTCCCTCCAACCTTTCCTAGGCCGACCCCTACCCCGCCTTCCTTCCACTACAGACTGATACACTCTTGAAGTCACTCTGTTTCGCTCCATTCTCTCTACATGTCCGAACCACCTCAACAACCCTTCCTCATCCCTCTGGACAACAGTTTTGGTAATCCCGCACCTCCTCCTAACTTCCAAACTACGAATTCTCTGCATTATATTCACACCACACATTGCCCTCAGACATGACATCTCCACTGCCTCCAGCCTTCTCCTTGCTGCAACATTCATCACCCATGCTTCACACCCATATAAGAGCGTTGGTAAAACTATACTCTCATACATTCCCCTCTTTGTCTCCAAGGACAAAGTTCTTTGTCTCCACAGACTCCTAGTGCACCACTCACCCTTTTCCCCTCATCAATTCTATGATTCACCTCATCTTTCATAGACCCATCTGCTGACACGTCCACTCCCAAATATCTGAATACATTCACCTCCTCCATACTCTCTCCCTCCAATCTGATATCCAATCTTTCATCACCTAATCTTTTTGTTATCCTCATAACCTTACTCTTTCCTGTATTCACTTTTAATTTTCTTCTTTTGCACACCCTACCAAATTCATCCACCAATCTCTGCAACTTCTCTTCAGAATCTCCCAAGAGCACAGTGTCATCAGCAAAGAGCAGCTGTGACAACTCCCACTTTATGTGTGATTCTTTATCTTTTAACTCCACGCCTCTTGCCAAGACCCTCGCATTTACTTCTCTTACAACCCCATCTATAAATATATTAAACAACCACGGTGACATCACACATCCTTGTCTAAGGCCTACTTTTACTGGGAAATAATTTCCCTCTTTCCTACATACTCTAACTTGAGCCTCACTATCCTCGTAAAAACTCTTCACTGCTTTCAGTAACCTACCTCCTACACCATACACCTGCAACATCTGCCACATTGCCCCCCTATCCACCCTGTCATACGCCTTTTCCAAATCCATAAATGCCACAAAGACCTCTTTAGCCTTATCTAAATACTGTTCACTTATATGTTTCACTGTAAACACCTGGTCCACACACCCCCTACCTTTCCTAAAGCCTCCTTGTTCATCTGCTATCCTATTCTCCGTCTTACTCTTAATTCTTTCAGTAATAACTACCATACACTTTTCCAGGTATACTCAACAGACTTATCCCCCTATAATTTTTGCACTCTCTTTTGTCCCCTTTGCCTTTATACAAAGGAACTATGCATGCTCTCTGCCAATCCCTAGGTACCTTACCCTCTTCCATACATTTATTAAATAATTGCACCAACCACTTCAAAACTATATCCCCACCTATAAATAACAAAAAGGCACAATACCGTGACTGGAACAATGCACAAATAACCCGCACATAAAAGAGAGAAGCTTACGACGACGTTTCGGTCCGACTTGGACCATTGACAAAGTCAATGGTCGTAAGCTTGTTTCTTTTATGTGCGGGTTATTTGTGTATATATCCCCACCTGCTTTTAACATTTCTATCTTTATCCCATCAATCCCGGCTGCCTTACCCCCTTTCATTTTACCTACTGCCTCACGAACTTCCCCCACACTCACAACTGGCTCTTCCTCACTCCTACAAGATGTTATTCCTCCTTGCCCTATACACGAAATCACAGCTTCCCTATCTTCATCAACATTTAACAATTCCTCAAAATATTCCCTCCATCTTCCCAATACCTCTAACTCTCCATTTAATAACTCTCCTCTCCTATTTTTAACTGACAAATCCATTTGTTCTCTAGGCTTCCTTAACTTGTTAATCTCACTCCAAAACTTTTTCTTATTTTCAACAAAATTTGTTGATAACATCTCACCCACTCTCTCATTTGCTCTCTTTTTACATTGCTTCACCACTCTCTTAACCTCTCTCTTTTTCTCCATATACTCTTCCCTCCTTGCATCACTTCTACTTTGTAAAAACTTCTCATATGCTAACTTTTTCTCCCTTACTACTCTCTTTACATCATTCCACCAATCGCTCCTCTTCCCTCCCGCACCCACTTTCCTGTAACCACAAACTTCTGCTGAACACTCTAACACTACATTTTTAAACCTACCCCATACCTCTTCGACCCCATTGCCTATGCTCTCATTAGCCCATCTATCCTCCAATAGCTGTTTATATCTTACCCCAACTGCCTCCTCTTTTAGTTTATAAACCTTCACCTCTCTCTTCCCTGATGCTTCTATTCTCCTTGTATCCCATCTACCTTTTACTCTCAGTGTAGCTACAACTAAAAAGTGATCTGATATGTCTGTGGCCCCTCTATAAACATGTACATCCTGAAGTCTACTCAACAGTCTTTTATCTACCAATACATAATCCAACAAACTACTGTCATTTCGCCCTACATCATATCTTGTATACTTATATATCCTCTTTTTCCTAAAATATATATTACCTATAACTAAACCCCTTTCTATACAAAGTTCAATCAAAGGGCTCCCATTATCATTTACAACTGGCACCCCAAACTTACCTACCACACCCTCTCTAAAAGTTTCTCCTACTTTAGCATTCAGGTCCCCTACCACAATTACTCTCTCACTTGGTTCAAAGGCTCCTATACATTCACTTAACATCTCCCAAAACCTCTCTCTCTCTCTACATTCCTGTCTTCTCCAGGTGCATACACGCTTATTATGACCCACTTTTTGCATCCAACCTTTACTTCAATCCACATAATTCTTGAATTTACACATTCATATTCTCTTTTGTCCTTCCATAACTGATCCTTCAACATTACTGCTACCCCTTCCTTTGCTCTAACTCTCTCAGATACTCCAGATTTAATCCCATTTACTCCCCCCCACCGAAACTCCCCTACCCCCTTCTAAATACTGTTGAAGAGTAAGTAGCCCCTAGCAGTCAATTCCAGCTGTTGACCATTCTTCCTTTGTAACATTTATTCCCTAGTGTCTCTTCTGCTCTACTTTTTAAGTGATATGAAATTATGATTTTTGTTGAATAATTGAACAATTTCTTATGTCCTTCTAAGAATGTTAATGTGGCTATCAAGAAGAACATCTCCAGTATCTTTAGTCTTCATAATTAGTATCTCATATCTCTGAAGTCCATTTTTATTAAGTATCTAAGGACATTTCGTATGTTTATAACATACTTCTTTAAATGGGGGCATCACTTTACTGCCATATTCTGGAATGTACGTCAAACATATTTTGTAGAGTTTATTATTAATACATTTAGTAAGGATAAACGTTGTATTAAGTGATTCCTTCCAGATGTACGGGGAGTCCCTGGATACTGTTGAAGATTCCTGGATCCAAAGAATTTCAGCTACTTTGCTCATCCATGCGTCAAACCTGATTACCTCTCATTCTCCAGGAGCTGTATAACCCTCACTAGGTTCATCGTTTCCGTGTGATTATTATAATGCTAAATAGAATTTTCTGGTGAGAATCTAATGTTTATAATAAACCAGAGTTCTTGGAGTCATATTTCACTTTGTTTTAATTTTATTGTTTTGCAGATTTCTCTCTCCATTTTGTATTTTTTTCTTATTTTTGCAGAAAAGTTTTCAAATTATTTTGATTTATTTTTGCAAACGATTTTTACATCACGAATTATATCTACTTTAGTAATTTTGTATTAAAATTAAGACTATGTATTAGGCAAATATTTCTCTCTGAGGGACCCCACTAGTAACTAACTCATCATGGCAGGTAATGATCCTTGAGGGACCCCACTAGTAACTGACTCATCATGACAGGTAATGATCCTTGAGGGACCCCACTAGTAACTGACTCATCATGACAGGTAATGATCCTTGAGGGACCCCACTAGTAACTGACTCATCATGGCAGGTAATGATCCTTGAGGGACCCCACTAGTAACTGACTCATCATGACAGGTAATGATCCTTGAGGGACCCCACTAGTAACTGACTCATCATGGCAGGTAATGATCCTTGAGGGACCCCACTAGTAACTGACTCATCATGACAGGTAATGATCCGTGAGGGACCCCACTAGTAACTGATCATGGCAGGTAATGATCCTTGAGGGACCCCACTAGTAACTGACTCGTCATGACAGGTAATGATCCTTCATGACAGGTAATGATCCATCATGAGGGACCCCACTAGTAACTGACTCATCATGACAGGTAATGATCCTTGAGGGACTGACTCCCAGGTAATGACTAGTAACTGACTCATCATGACAGGTAATGATCCTTGAGGGACCCCACTAGTAACTGACTCATCATGACAGGTAATGATCCATGAGGGACCCCACCAGTAACTGACTCATCATGACAGGTAATGATCCTTGAGGGACCCCACTAGTAACTGACTCATCATGACAGGTAATGATCCTTGAGGGACCCCACTAGTAACTGACTCATCATGACAGGTAATGATCTGTGAGGGACCCCACTAGTAACTGACTCATCATGACAGGCAATGATCCTTGAGGGACCCCACTAGTAACTGACTCATCATGACAGGTAATGACACTGACTCATCATGGTAATGATCCTTGAGGGACCCCACTAGTAACTGACTCATCATGACAGGTAATGATCCTTGAGGGACCCCACTAGTAACTGACTCATCATGACAGGTAATGATCCTTGAGGGACCCCACTAGTAACTGACTCATCATGACAGGTAATGATCCTTGAGGGACCCCACTAGTAACTGACTCATCATGACAGGTAATGATCCTTGAGGGACCCCACTAGTAACTGACTCATCATGACAGGTAATGATCCTTGAGGGACCCCACTAGTAACTGACTCATCATGACAGGTAATGACACCCAAGGGACCCCACTAGTAACTGACTCATCATGACAGGTAATGATCCTTGAGGGACCCCACTAGTAACTGACTCATCATGACAGGTAATGATCCTTGAGGGACCCCACTAGTAACTGACTCATCATGACAGGCAATGATCCTTGAGGGACCCCACTAGTAACTGACTCATCATGACAGGTAATGATCCTTGAGGGACCCCACTAGTAACTGACTCATCATGACAGGTAATGATCCTTGAGGGACCCCACTAGTAACTGACTCATCATGACAGGTAATGATCCTTGAGGGACCCCACTAGTAACTGACTCATCATGACAGGTAATGATCCTTGAGGGACCCCACTAGTAACTGACTCATCATGACAGGTAATGATCCTTGAGGGACCCCACTAGTAACTGACTCATCATGACAGGTAATGATCCTTGAGGGACCCCACTAGTAACTGACTCATCATGACAGGTAATGATCCTTGAGGGACCCCACTAGTAACTGACTCATCATGACAGGTAATAATCCTTGAGGGACCCCACTAGTAACTGACTCATCATGACAGTTTGGTGTAGTACTGATACTTCATCTCCCTCCCCCTCCAATGTTACTTCAGCCCCTCCCCCTCCAATGATACTTCAGCTCCCTCCCCCTCCAATGATACTTCAGCTCCCTCCCTCTCCAATGATACTTCAGCCCCCTCCCCCTCCAATGTACGTCAGCCCCTCCCCCTCCAATGATACTTCAGCTCCCTGCCCCTCCAATGCTTCTTCAGCCCCTCCCCCTCCAATGATACTTCAGCTCCATCCACCTCCAATGTACTTCAGCACCTCCCCCTCCAATGATAATTCAGCCCCTTTCCCTCCAATGATACTTCAGCTCCTCCCCTTCCAATGATACTTCAGCTCCCTCCCCCTCCAATGCTACTTCAGCCCCTCCCCTCCAATGATACTTCAGCCCCCTCCCCCTCCAATGTACTTCAGCCCCTCCTCCTCCAATGATACTTCAGCTCCCTCCCCCTCCAATGCTACTTCAGCCCCTCCCCCTCCAATGATACTTCAGCTCCGTCCCCCTCCAATGTACTTCAGCTTCCTCCCCCTCCAATGATACTTCAGCCCCTCCCCCTCCAATGATACTTCAGCCCCTCCCCCTCCAATGATACTTCAGCCCCTACCCCTCCAATGATCAGCCCCTCCCCTCCAATGATACTTCAGCCCCTCCCCTCCATTGATACTTCAGCTCCCTCCCCCTTCAATGATACTTCAGCTCCCTCCCCCTTCAATGATACTTCAGCTCCCTCCTCCTCCAATGATATCATGTGGGAGTTCGAACACGTGGATTGGGTAAAGAAATACTCACGTAGGCTGGTAGTACGTATAATTACAGATAATGTGGAGAGAGCCCTTACAGCCGTAACCTTGTCTCCTTGCTCCTCTCCTAACACTGACTGACTGCCCGCCCACAGTACCCATATGTGAGGGGGTCTTTGAATAGTGCTAGGTCAGCACAATATGAGTTCAGACACTGACTCAGGCAGAGACGGTTGGCAGTGAGTCAACCACCGGTACACTGGTCACTGGTAACTGGTTACTACTACTGAGAATGATACTTCAGCCCCTCCCCCTCCAATGATACTTCAACTCCTCCACCTCCAATGATACTTCAGCTTCCTCCCCCTCCAATGATACTTCAGCTCCCTCCCCTCCAATGATACTTCAGCCCCGCCCCCTCCAATGATACTTCAGCTCCCTCCCCCTCCAATGATACTTCAGCTCCCTCCCCCTAAATTGATACGTCAGCTCCCTCCCCCTCCAATGATACTTCAGTCCCTCCACCTCAAATCATACTTCAGCCCCTCTCCCTCCAATCATACTTCAGCTTCCTCCCCCTCCAATGATACTTCAGCCCCTCCCCCTCAAATCATACTTCAGCCCCTCCCCCTCCAATCATACTTCAGCTCCCTCCCCCTCCAATCATACTTCAGCTCCCTCCAATGATACTTCAGTCCCTCCACCTCAGATCATACTTCAGCCCCTCCCCCTCCAATCATACTTCAGCTCCCTCCCCCTCCAATCATACTTCAGCTCCCTCCCCCTCCAATGATACTTCAGTCCCTCCCCCTCCAATGATACTTCAGCCCCTCCCCCTCCAATGATACTTCAGCTCATTCCCCCTCAAATGATACTTCAGCTCCTCCCCCTCCAATGATACTTCAGCTCCCTCCCCCTCCATTGATACGTCAGCTCCCTCCCCCTCCATTGATACGTCAGCTCCCTCCCCTTCCAATAATACTTCAGCTCCCTCCCCCTCCAATGATACTTCAGCTCCCTCCCCCTCCAATCATTCTTCAGCTCCGTCCCCATCCAATGATACTTCAGCCCCTCCCCCTCCAATCATACTTCAGCCCCTCCTCCTTCAATCATACTTCAGCCCCTCCCCCTCCAATGATATTTCAGCCCCTCCCCCTCCAATCATACTTCAGCTCCCTCCCCCTCCAATCATACTTCAGCCCCTCCCCCTCCAATCATACTTCAGCTCCCTCCCCCTCCAATCATACTTCAGCTCCCTCCCCCTCCAATCATACTTCAGGTCCCTCCCCCACCAATCATACTTCAGCTCCCTCCCCCTCCAATCATACTTCAGCTCCCTCCCCCTCCAATCATACTTCAGGTCCCTCCCCCTCCAATCATACTTCAGGTCCCTCCCCCTCCAATCATACTTCAGCCCCTCCCCCTCCAATCATACTTCAGCCCCTCCCCCTCCAATCATACTTCAGCTCCCTCCCTCTCCAATCGTACTTCAGCCCCTCCCCTCCAATCATACTCCAGCTCCCTCGCCCTCCAATCATACTTCAGCTCCCTTCCCCTCCAATCATACTTCAGCTCCCTCCCCCTCCAATCATACTTCAGCTCCCTCCCCCTCCAATCATACTTCTGCTCCCTCCCTTTCCAATCATACTTCAGCCCCCTCCCCCTCCAATGATACTTCAGCTCCCTCCCCCTCCAATGATACTTCAGCTCCCTCCCCCTCCAATGATGCTTCAGCCCCTCCCGCTCCAATCATACTTCAGCCCTTCCCCCTTCAATCATACTTCAGCCCCTCCCCCTCCAATGATATTTCAGCCCCTCCCCCTCAAAACATACTTCAGCCCCTCCCCCTTCAATCATACTTCAGCCCCTCCCCTTCAATCATACTTCAGCCCCTCCCCCTTCAATCATACTTCAGCCCGTCCCCCTCCAATCATACGTCAGCCCCTCCCCCTCCAATCATACTTCAGCTCCCTCCCCCTCCAATCATCAGCTCCCTCCCCCTCCAATCATACTTCAGCTCCCTCCCCCTCCAATCATACTTCAGCTCCCTTCCCCTCCAATTATACTTCAGCCCCTCCCCCTCCAATCATACTTCAGCTCCCTTCCCCTCCAATGATACTTCAGCCCCTTCCCCTCTAATCATACTTCAGCTCCCTCCCCCTCCAATCATACTTCAGCCCCCTCCCCCTCCAATGATACTTCAGTTCCCTCCCCCTCCAATCATACTTCAGCTCCTTCCCCCTCCAATCATACTTCAGCCCCTCCCCCTTCAATCATACTTCAGCTCCCTCCCCCTCCAATCATACTTCATGTCCTTCCCCCTCCAATGATATTTCAGCCCCTCCCCCTCCAATCATACTTCAGCCCCTCCCCCTCCAATGATATTTCAGCTCCTCCCCCTCCAATCATACTTCAGCCCCCTCCCCCTCCAATCATACTTCAGCCCCTTCCCCTCCAATCATACTTCAGCCCCTCCCCATCCAATCATACATCAGCCCCTCCCCCTCCAATCATACTTCAGCCCCTCCCTCTCCAATCATACTTCAGCCCCTCCCCCTCCAATGATATTTCAGCCCCTCCCCCTCCAATCATACTTCAGCTCCCTCCCCCTCCAATCATACTTCAGCTCCCTCCCCCTCCGATGATACTTCAGCCCCTCCCCCTCCAATCATACTTCAGCTCCCTCCCCCTCCGATGATACTTCAGCCCCTCCCCCTCCAATCATACTTCAGCTCCCTCCCCCTCCAATCATACTTCAGCCCCTCCCTCTCCAATCATACTTCAGCTCCCTCCCCCTCCAATGATACTTCAGCCCCTTCCCCTCTAATCATACTTCAGCTCCCTCCCCCTCCAATCATACTTCAGCCCCCTCCCCCTCCAATGATGCTTCAGTTCCCTCCCCCTCCAATCATACTTCAGCTCCTTCCCCCTCCAATCATACTTCAGCCCCTCCCCCTTCAATCATACTTCAGCTCCCTCCCCCTCCAATCATACTTCATGTCCTTCCCCCTCCAACGATATTTCAGCCCCTCCCCCTCCAATCATACTTCAGCTCCTTTCCCTTCAATCATACTTCAGCCCCCTCCCCCTCCAATCATACTTCAGCCCCTCCCCCTCCAATCATACTTAGCCCCTCCCCCTCCAATCATACGTCAGCCCCTCCCTCTCCAATCATACTTCAGCCCCTCCCCTTCCAATGATATTTCAGCCCCTCCCCCTCCAATCATACTTCAGCCCCTCCCCCTCCAATCATACTTCAGGTCCTTCCCCCTCCAATGATATTTCAGCCCCTCCCCCTCCAATCATACTTCAGCCCCTCCCCCTCCAATGATATTTCAGCTCCTCCCCCTCCAATGATACTTCAGCCCCCTCCCCCTCCAATCATACTTCAGCCCCTCCCCCTCCAATGATACTTCAGCCCCTCCCCATCCAATCATACTTCAGCCCCTCCCCCTCCAATCATACTTCAGCCCCTCCCTCTCCAATCATACTTCAGCCCCTCCCCCTCCAATGATATTTCAGCCCCTCCCCCTCCAATCATACTTCAGCTCCCTCCCCCTCCAATGATACTTCAGCTCCCTCCCCCTCCGATGATACTTCAGCCCCTCCCCCTCCATTGATACTTCAGCTCCCTCCCCCTCCGATGATACTTCAGCCCCTCCCCCTGCAATCATACTTCAGCTCCCTCCCCCTCCAATCATACTTCAGCCCCTCCCTCTCCAATCATACTTCAGCTCCCTCCCCCTCCAATGATACTTCAGCCCCTTCCCCTCCAATCATACTTCAGCTCCCTCCCCCTCCAATCATACTTCAGCCCCTCCCCCTCCAATGATACTTCAGTTCCCTCCCCCTCCAATCATACTTCAGCTCCCTCCCCCTCCAATGATACTTCAGCCCCTCCCCCTTCAATCATACTTCAGCTCCCTCCCCCTCCAATCATACTTCATGTCCTTCCCCCTCCAACGATACTTCAGCCCCTCCCCCTCCAATCATACTTCAGCTCCTCCCCCTCCAATCATACTTCAGCCCCCTCCCCCTCCAATCATACTTCAGCCCCTCCCCCTCCAATCATACTTCAGCCCCTCCCCCTCCAATCATACTTCAGCCCCTCCCCTCCAATCATACTTCAGCCCCTCCCCCTCCAATGATACTTCAGCCCCTCCCCCTCCAATCATACTTCAGCCCCTCCCCCTCCAATCATACTTCAGCCCCTCCCCCTCCAATGATACTTCAGCTCCTCCCCCTCCAATCATTCTTCAGCTCCGTCCCCCTCCAATGATACTTCATCCCCTCCCCCTCTAATCATACTTCAGCCCCTCCCCCTCCAATCATACTTCAGCCCCTCCCCCTCCAATCATACTTCAGCCCCTCCCCCTTCCAATCATACTTCAGCCCCTCCCCTTCCAATCATACTTCAGCCCCTCCCCCTCCAATCATACTTCAGCCCCTCCCCCTCCAATCATACTTCAGCCCCTCCCCCTCCAATCATACTTCAGCCCCTCCCCCTCCAATCATACTTCAGCCCCTCCCCCTCCAATCATACTTCAGCCCCTCCCCCTCCAATCATACTTCAGCTCCCTCCCCCTCCAATCATACTTCAGCTCCCTTCCCCTCCAATCATACTTCAGCCCCTCCCCCTCCAATCATACTTCAGCCCCTCCCCTCCAATCATACTTCAGCCCCTCCCCCTCCAATGATGCTTCAGTTCCCTCCCCCTCCAATCATACTTCAGCTCCCTCCCCCTCCAATCATACTTCAGCCCCTCCCCCTTCAGTCATACTTCAGCTCCCTCCCCCTCCAATCATACTTCATGTCCTTCCCCCTCCAATGATATTTCAGCCCCTCCCCCTCCAATCATACTTCAGCTCCTTTCCCTTCAATCATACTTCAGCCCCTCCCCCTCCAATGATATTTCAGCCCTCCCCCTCCAATCATACTTCAGCCCCCTCACCCTCCAATCATACTTCAGCCCCTCCCCCTCCAATCATACTTCAGCCCCTCCCCATCCAATCATACATCAGCCCCTCCCCCTCCAATCATAATTCAGCCCCTCCCCCTCCAATCATACTTCAGCCCCTCCCCCTCCAATCATACTTCAGCCCCTCCCCCTCCAATCATACTTCAGCCCCTCCCCCTCCAATCATACTTCAGCCCCTCCCCCTCCAATCATACTTCAGCCCCTCCCTCTCCAATCATACTTCAGCTCCCTCCCCCTCCAATCATACTTCAACCCCTCCCCCTCCAATCATACTTCATGTCCTTCCCCCTCCAATCATACTTCAGCCCCTTCTCCTCTAATCATACTTCAGCTCCCTGCCCCTCCAATCATACTTCAGCCCCCTCCTCCTCCAATCATACTTCAGCCCCTCCCCATCCAATCATACGTCAGCCCCTCCCCCTCCAATCATACTTCAGCCCCTTCCCCTCCAATCATACTTCAGCCCCTCCAATCATACGTCAGCCCCTCCCCCTCCAATCATACTTCAGCCCCGCCCCCTCCAATCATACTTCAGCCCCTCCCCCTCCAATCATACGTCAGCCCCTCCCCCTCCAATCATACGTCAGCCCCTCCCCCTCCAATCATACTTCAGCCCCTCTCCCTCCAATCATACGTCAGCCCCTCCCCCTCCAATCATACGTCAGCCCCTAACCCTCCAATCATACTTCAGCCCCTCCCCGTCCAATCATACTTCAGCCCCTCCCCCTCCAATCATACTTCAGCCCCTCCCCCTCCAATCATATTTCAGCCCCTCCCCCTCCAATCAAACTTCAGCCCCTCCCTCTCCAATCATACTTCAGCCCCTCCCCTTCCAATCATACTTCAGCCCCTCCCCCTCTAATCATACTTCAGCCCCTCCCCCTCAGCCCCTTTCCAATCATACTTCAGCCCCTCCCCCTCCAATCATACTTCAGCCCCTCCCCCTCCAATCATACTTCAGCCCCTACCCCTCCAATCATACTTCAGCCCCTCCCCTTCCAATCATACTTCAGCCCCTCCCCTTCCAATCATACTTCATCCCCTCCCCCTCCAATCATACTTCAGCCCCTCCCCCTCCAATCATACTTCAGCCACTCCCCCTCCAATCATACTTCAGCCCCTCCCCCTCCAATCATACTTCAGCCCCTCCCCTTCCAATCATAATCATCCAATCATACGTCAGCCCCTCCCCCTCCAATCATACTTCTGCCCCTCCCCCTCCAATCATACTTCAGCCCCTCCCCTTCCAATCATACTTCAGCCCCTCCTTTTCCAATCATACTTCCCCCTCCCCCTCTAATCATACTTCAGCCCCTCCCCTTCCAATCATACTTAGCCCCTCCCCCTCCAATCATACGTCAGCCCCTCCCTCTCCAATCATACTTCAGCCCCTCCCCTTCCAATCTAACTTTTAAAATCACAATAAATTTTGTATTTTTTGATATAGTAAAAACTTAACAGGTTCAGTCTGGTGAACTTTGTCGATCTGAATCAATTTGCTTCATTGTTAATTAGTTATTCTGCTCTAAAAATGTTTGATAGAATTCAAAATGGGCTTCCCCGTCGTGCTTTTTTTTTTTTTTTTTTTTTTTCATATTAGAAAAATTTGACTTTTTGGATATTTTTTTTTTCATTTTTAAATGAACTGAGGAGTCGAGGTGAAGGTTCCAGGAGTCGAGGTGAAGGTTCCAGGAGTCGAGGTGAAGGTTCCAGGAGTCGAGGTGAAGGTTCCAGGAGTCGAGGTGAAGGTTCCAGGAGTCGAGGTGAAGGTTCCAGGAGTCGAGGTGAAGACTCCAGGAGTCGAGGTGAAGACTCCAGGAGTCGAGGTGAAGACTCCAGGAGTCGAGGTGAAGACTCCAGGAGTCGAGGTGAAGGCTCCAGGGAATCTCTAACTCGATATTAGCAAACGAGTGTTTCATCATAGTTAATATTTCATGGTATCAAAATAACATGTCCACCAATTAGAGCCGCCAGTTTTACTCGAGTTGGTGCTCGTGCATTTCCGCACCCCTGAAACATTTAATCACATATTAACATGTTTTTCCCGTACAGTTGCTCAACGATAATGGCACCACTGATAATGACGGGTGGCTTACGTCTGGCAGCACGGGTCCTGTGATGAAATATTGTTCGTGCGATTTCGTACGAGTTGATGATGGACTACCCTTTGTCTACCACTACCCCCCCCCCACTTACCACTACTACTACCACTACCACATTACCTCTCACTACACTTCCTCCTTCCTCTCCCTGTCCCGTTCCTGACATTCCCCCCGCCCTCTCCTATATATAGGGATTCCCTTACCTTCTTGTGTTAGTGTGACTTGTAAATGGTCCAAGTCAGACCGAAACATGGTGATAAGCTATGTGCAGGTTATCTGTGTATTGTTCCAGCCACGGTATTGTGCATTTTTGTTCTTGATGAAGGTCTTACTCTCACGGACGACTGGGCTTGCTCCTATGATCCTTTTGTTAATGGATTGGAGTCTACTATCTAGATCCTTTCTCCATGTTCTTCAAACCAGGATGGTATCTCATCTGGTACTACGGCTTTGTGTCATTATTTAACATTGGATTCTTTTATTTCCTCTTGATTTATTTGGAAGTAAACCATTTAGCTGTTGTTGATTTAAATCAAGTGCGTTATAACATATGTTTTTAATATTAGTACACTTTCAAAGTAATGCTTACTGATTCACTCACATCTGATTAAAAATTTAGTTCATTACTAGATCAAAATACAATGTTTCGCTCCATGGTGGTCTTCACAGAGCTAAGATATATTTTTTTAATCAAAACTGGATGCATCAAAAGTGTGCTGCATAGTTACATAGTGGGAACTAAAAGTAGCTCAGTTTGACACATTCCCTCACATCGGGTGGGGCTCATGCAGTGTTGAAATCAGTCGTCCTGAGCTGGGAGACGTCACCAAGGCAATGAGGATATAGCAGGTATCTGCCTACCTAGAATGTACCTGGAGGTAGTTCCGAGGGGTCAACGCCCCCGCGGCCAATTCTTTGATCAGCCCTCCATGTGGATCAAGGCTTCTTCAACCAGTCTGCTACTGCTGGCCGCACGTAATCCAACGTACGAACCACAGCCCGCCTGGCCAGGTATGAGATGCATAAATGTCTGCAGTATACATGCTGAAATGCATATATCCAGTAATATGTAATGACCAGTGTACCTGGCTTTTACTGGTTACGTGTAAACTTGTGCGCACACAAGTACTCACACACGCCAGGAGCTATGACTTGACCTCTGCAACCACAACTAGGTGAATACACACACACACACACACACACACACACACACACACACACACACACACACCATAACAATCAGCTTGGGCATACATTTGGTACAACTCGCACTTGTTTTTCAATGGCACCATTACACACGCACCATCAGGTCTCTTAACCGGGTTGTGTGGGAGGCGCGGTCCTTCATTGTTGAGCAAATTGGTCAAACATTGCTGGAGGTGCAGACGTGTGTTCATTTTACAGTGACGCAGAAAATCTCATTTCACGTCTCTCATTCATAATTGAAATCAAATATTCTAAGCAAATGCTTGAGATATTACTGCAAAATTTGAGAGACATTTCATGTGGAGAAATTTTCTCCAGGAGGGGGGTATCAGCCCCCTTCAGCCCTTTCAGCCCTGAGGGGCCAAGCCTCTCAGCCCTGAGGGGCCACTCAGAAGGGGCGAGCGTCTTGTTTACTGCTAGAGTGAGTAATTGATCACAGATGCTATGCCACGTAGTCAAATGACCTCTGCTCCTTGCAGCGGTGTTGCAACACGTATTTTTATAAGAGACAGTACATCTCTTACTTAGCAGGACAATTAAGGAAAATCCTGCTCCCACTTTATTACCATAGTAAAGATAGTGTACATTGTTGTCTATGATTAAGACAGCAAGAAACAAACATTTTGCTTTGCTTCATCGAGGAGGTGACAGGGATGCAAGGTACTAGGTCAGCGTTTTTTTTTTGTGTATTAGGGCAGTGACGGCATGGAGCGCTGGGGCGTCTGGCAGACTATCTTTGACTCTACTACGAGTGACACTGACGCCAGGATAACCAACAAAGAACACTGATCTGTGCGTTAGTGTGGACAAAGTGTCTCACAAAACACGATAAACATAGGAGAAGTGTGATCAGCTTCTCTTGTGATACATTGTGAACAATAAAGACAAATCTTGTGGAACATAGTGTACCAGTGTGCGTTTCCTAGACAATGGAAGACGTGGACATCCAAGGACACTTCAGCTTCTATCAAGTCACCGATATCTGTCGAAGGTGTTGAGAACACCATAGCTCACGTTACAAAGAGCAAGGTATGTTACGAATTTCTTGTAGATCGGGGGATTGCGCAATTCTTGAGTCACAAGGAGTTTGTAATCAACCTATAATCGGCAGTAAGGTGTGGACTTTTGAGTCCAAACAAGTAGGTATTTCGTCAGCCATCATCGAATGAAATATGCTGACATAACACCCCCTAGGGGTAATTTATACTTACAAATTGTATCTCTTGACAGCCCACTGTTGTGATGGTTTCAACAGCTTCTAGACCTCGTCTGCAGGGGCGGCTGTGTAGACAAATTGCTGTCATTTATCAGCTAAGTGTTCATTATATATAGTTATAATAAACACAGCAGGTAAGGCCAAAAATCTCAACATTTCACATGAAATACATTGTCATCACCATCATTAGAATCATCTGCATCACAATCATAGACTTCACCGCCACCACAGTTATAAATATAATCATTACCATCATCATCACTATCTTTTTACTTTTAATTACCATCATTATCAACATCTCTGTAGAGGAAAATTATAGAATCATTATACATTAACGTTCTGTGTTGTGTATCATCACTTGGATTTTCACTTTCTTGTGGAGATGATTCGCTACTTTTCTTGATACTATCACCTACCTGGAGAAGTCTACCTGGAGGGTGTTCCGAAGCCCGGTCCTTGACCAGGTCTCCTTGTGGTCTCCTTCTTATTCGTTACATTTTCAGACCTTTCCTTAAAATTTTCCCTTGTTACTACTGAAGAGAGAGGAAGTATTTCATCTAAAACTGCCACGTCCAGTCCACTACTTATTTCTGTCTTGTTAACCGAGAGACGAGTTCATCTGAGCAGTTAACCTCTGCACTCTCTCCAAGGGAGACGCACTATCGAAGGTATGAGTAACACTAATCCTGGATAAATCCCCAACCATCCTTCAGCGCTCTCATGTCGAGTCCTATCAGGAACAGATATAACCTGTAGCAGGCACAAGACTGACACGTGCAATATTTGGGTATCTTTATTCTGGGAACGTTTTGCCAGGCAGTGGCTTCTTCAGTAGAGTGCAGAGAAAGGTGGAAGATGAGGTAATCAGTCCCCTCAGAATGGAGTCGATGTGGTTCAGTTCATCAATCTCCTTTGGTCAAGATTAGTGGACTGAACACACCGACTGAGGTTGAGGGATTGATTACCTCGAACTCCTCATCTTCCACCATTCTCTGCATTGGACTGAAGAAGCCCCTGCCTGGCGAAACGTTTCCAGAAAAAAGATACCCAGATGTTGCACATGTGTCTCATTTATCAGCTTGTCGGTTTTGTAAACTATTTATTGTCGACCACTGGGACATGTATAATTTACGCCCGTGAAGACGACGGCTGAGATGGTTGACTGCTGTACTACCTGGCTGCTGAGTTTCTGTATCGCTGACTTCAGCTTCAGTCTCTTCGGAGATCCGTAGTGAGGTTCCTTTAACCTCAGTGTTGGGACTTAGGTTCCCAATTCAACGCTGAGGGTGATGGAACCTGTCTCAGCACCTTCAGTGTTGAATCAGGTTCCTTCGCCTTCAGTGTTGGACTAAGATCTTTCACCCTCATTATGGATCTTAGGCTCGAGAAATGCAGTTTTAATTTTTCTAAGTGATGGACTCAGTTTTTTTTTTTAATTATCAGTTAGTATCAGTTAGTAAAAATATTTTAAGATTTTATTTTAAGATTTTTATTTTATGACCACCTGTTGGGGGAAATTGGCTGTATTTTTTTTTTTTCATTTTCTAATTGTCCATATTGAATATCTTACCATTTCCCTAACAATCATCATCATTGCCATCATTATTCGTCATGTGTTCAGTGCTATATGGCCCTACGGATTTAACTCTCCCCACATTAAAAATCATAAAGCAGAAATGTTCCAATGAGATGCTTTTTATGCCTGTGAAAAGAGGCTCTTAATCCAAGTATTTGAAGCTAAAATCTCTTTGTGTCGAATTTTATTCCATCCCATTTCTCAGGCGCTGTATGACCCCTACTAGCTTAGCGCTTCAACAATAATACAATAGTACTCAAAGTAAGATAAACATGGCTAGTGTAATGTGCTTAACTTGTCCTCTCCTTCCTATACAACCAGCGTTGTCGTACTCACTGCAGTTCTTTGATTTTGGAACGAGCTGAGCTTTCCAAAATAAATATATATTGTTATTTTAGGTTACACTAACATAAATTAACCGATATTTGGGTAAAGTACACTCCAGTACTTACCGGAAGTTATATTCTGTGTTAGAAACCTCCAGTACCTGTTAGAAGTTATATTCTGTGTTAGAACTCTCCAGTACCTGCTGGAAGTTGTGTCAGTAACTTCTAGTACTTTCTGGAAGATTTAGTGTGTTGGAAATCAGTGAATGTTGTGTATGTAATGACTTTAAAATAATAAAGAAAACGTTCTCTCCATTTCTCTCCCGCCAGGTGGAAGCGACCTGACCTGCCTCTCGTAAATTATTGTAATGTGGTGAAGTTTAGCCCTGCCCAGCTTATCTAAAGCGAGCTTACATTTAGTGGGTGTGGCTTAGCATAAGTGACGTGGAATTTGTTTCACGATACTGAGTCAGGTTGTCGCCAGGTTACTGCAACAATGAATCTACACTACAATCAAATATTTTTCTTATATATTTAGTGCAGTATTAAAATGCCGTTAGGCCATGGCAACGTGAATTTTCATACATATATAGTGAAGTTCGGATTCCCCCTCTTCTATCTCTCTCGCAAATATAATTTTTGTTGCCCTGCTCTGTGATGATGGAGGATTCTCCATGTAATCTCCTTTGCTCTTGTGTGTGAGAGATAAGCCATCCTGACAGATGGTAATTTTCAGGTAATAATAACCTGAGTTCTGCTGGAACGAAACTTTTGAAGCTGTCGTAGCTGCTGGAACGAAACTTTTGAAGCTGTCGTAGCTGCTGGAACGAAACTTTTGAAGCTGTCGTAGCTGCTGGAACGAAACTTTTGAAGCTGTCGTAGCTGCTGGAACGAAACTTTTGAAGCTGTCGTAGCTGCTGGAACGAAACTTTTGAAGCTGTCGTAGCTGCTGGAACGAAACTTTTGAAGCTGTCGTAGCTGTTGGAACGAAACTTTTGAAGCTGTCGTAGCTGCTGGAACGAAACTTTTGAAGCTGTCATAGCTGCTGGAACGAAACTTTTGAAGCTGTCGTAGCTGCTGGAACGAAACTTTTGAAGCTGTCGTAGCTGCTGAACATTTACCGGTGCTTGACTATATCCTCTTTGCTCTACGGAAGTCTCGCATCTCAGTCTCACAGTTTTCGCCACTATATATATATAATCCATCTTGCTACCCTATTCTATTAAAGAATAAGGTAGCAGCACACTGCTGATGTGCCAAATTTTGCTAAATGAAAAAGTGCGTGGTCTCTGCCAACATCTGGTGGACGCTTTCCTGACAATGGGTTGTAAATCACACGTACACTGGACACTGATACCTACTAGGATGAGTCCTTGGTGGGTGGCACCTGGTTCCTGGGACCACTACCAGAATAGACGACCCAGCACACCTGTACACTAGATCAGTGGGCTTGATACAAAGGGTGATTATAACCTGACACTTTGACAAGCTCCAGAACTTTAATGACTAACCACTAACCTGCTACCCACCGTACACAAATTATGGATTGCTATCTATTTAATGAGCAAGGTAAGGGAAAATATGGACTTACGTCCTTTCTAAGCACGTTTCTGTCAACCCGGAGTCTCGGTGGCTTCGAATGTTGGGTAATGTCAGACAGGTCCTGCTAAATAATAAGAGCTGTAGCCAGTCAGTGCCTGACCAGCCGGGCTGTGGTTCGTACGTTGGATTGCGTGCGGCCTGCAGGAGCAACCTGCCGGCCGCACGGAAGACCTGATCATGGAGCTGGCCGCGGGGGCGTTGGCCCCTGGAACACCCTCCAGGTAGTCTCCAGGTGTCTGATTATCATATAATTATTGCCATCACCCGAGATATTTTAAGTACCATGTAACACATTCAAGACCCACAGCAAATATTTGAGAACAAGATAAATGAGCCAGTTTCTTCTCTCACTAATGAGCTCAGGGAGATGCAACTAATCAGGCTACCTGGTTGGGAAGTCGCCATCACCCATGTTGTTTCTTTCCTGGATCCTTAACGACAGACTCCTCTCAGGGGATTCAAACAAGGTCTGTCCAACCTAAACTGGGCTGCTCAACTTAAGGTATTTACCATATGGATGGTAATAGTGAGTATTAGTCACTCTATATAAGCCAGAATATCAGCCACTAAGACATTCGTAAAACTTAAGAATGCTCAGGGCTACAGTAAATAAACTGGGTTTTTGGCGCAGGTCTGACCTGTCATATAGAACTCTCGTATGGTGGGAAAGAGAGCCATTAAATTCCCCTGTACCCCTACTTGGTTGAGAGGGGTTTAACTGTCAAACAGGCTTCTCTCTAGATCACAGGAATACAAGGATTTAAAAATCTCCACAGGTGGGAGATGAGAGTTGGTGGGAGAGGTAGGAAAGTTGGTGACTGGGTAAGTATGTTAGTGGATGGGGGAGGAGACGGTGAGGAAGAGAGTGGGTGGGCTAGGAACGTTAGTGGATGGAAGAGTGTTAGCGGGTCGGGGAAATGGTGTACAAGCGAAAAAGGATGGCGATAAGTATGAAAAATGTATCCCCGCTTACAAGCCATATTAGTTTAGAATCAGTCAGCGGTGAGCTCATCAGAGCCACAGATACTAACTCCAACAAACAACCTCCCAAACACAAGAAGATATCAAACCGAAATGCAGTGCCTGTAGCTCTCACTGAGACTCACAAATGATTATTTACGTAATGTAATTTGGACTCCTGGGCACAACCTACATGGATGTGAGAAGAAAAACAGGCAACAAGGAGGAGGGGGTTGGCCTGCTTGTTAAATAATAATAATAATAATTAATAATAATATTTCTACAAGTACATGATACAATTTGTTTCGAGTTACTGGGCAAGTCTGGAGGAATTGTCTCACATGACAGAATCATTAAACCTTTGCAATAAATTTGCCTTAAACCAGCAGACTGCAGGACCGACCAGACTGAGAAACACCATAGACTTCATATTTATCAACACTGAGGACCTGGCCAGGGATATAATGATTTTAAAGACTGCAATCGCAGATCGCAACATAATCGGGGTGCAGACTTGTGTGTATAGTGGTCAAGGACAGGGTATGATCAGTCATGAAGGTGAATTCAAGAAATTCACTATCAACAAGAACATAAACTGTGATCAAATAGATCATGACCACAACGATATAAGCTCTAAGGAAATGAATGAAATTGAAGTCACAGTAGGACTCGGTTTTCAGTCAACCACCCATCAGTTTGAAGACTGAAGACCCAAGCAAACTTTTCAAGAATGAGTCTCCAACATCTCCAAAATTTCTGATGCTGTCTTATCCCTAGTTGACTTTGAAAAAGCCATCTATAGCATGCCCAAGCATTTTGCCCCAGGACCAGATTCGTGAAACTTCATATTCATCAAAAATTGTAAGAAGCCACTAATCTCAGGTCTTTTGTATGTTATGAAGGTGTCATCCCACTGTCATTAAAAATCACCAATATTGCCCCACTTCACATAGATGGCAGTAAAAGAATTGCAAAAAAAAAAACTATTTGCACACATCAAAATCTTCAAACGAGCCCTAAGAAGGAGGGATACCATGGAATTGCAACAAATGCACAATCCAGGACATCATGAATTTAGAGCAGATCACTCTTACATTTCACGAGTACAGTTATTAAGGCTAAAACGTTGTGTAGTTTTAAAAATAGGTTAGATAAATACACGAGTGGGTGTGGGTGGGTGTAAGTTGGACCTGACTAGCTTGTGCTGCTGGGTCTGGTGCCGTGCTCCTTCCTTGAGTGGAGGTGACCAGACTGGGTGGGTCATTGGGCTAATCCAGGGGGTGGGGACATGGACCTGCTCCGCATGGGTCAGTAGGCCTGTTGCAGTGTTCCTTCTTTCTTATGTTCTTATGTAGACGTACTAGAAGACCAGCTAAATGCTAAAGCAATGTGCACCTATTTCGCAAAAGAGTTAAAAAACTATGACCATGGTGACAGTGCACAAAATATGTGCAGAAGTAATAACTAGAAAAGTGGGTAGATGGTTATTTAACTTCCTAACAAAAAGAACCCAGAAAATAGTAGTAGTAGTAAACAATGAAGTCGGAGGCTGTAACAGTGAAAAGGTCTGTTCCCTAAGGCAAATTATTCGCCACTTCTGTTTCTTATTCTTAAACGAAACTGGTTTATAGAATAGGTTAGCAACACATTGCGGATGCATCCAGTTTTGTTTAAAAACTCCTATCGTTTCTCTCTCTCTCTCTCTCGTCTCTAGTTTCCAATATACCATCATTTTCTCTCTTCTTTCTCTCCTCCTCCTCCTCCTCCCCCTTCACTCTCTACCTAGCATCGCCGTCTTCTGTTACCCTCCCCTGACCAAAGTGTTCACGGGGAAGTGAGCTGCCATGACACATGACCACAGAGTTTGGCGGTAATGATGGTATAACTGGTTAGTAATGACACTATGGTCAGCCCACCTCACTTATTCCTTGACCTGACCCTCACCACACATACTGACCAGATCACTTTTTAGTGAGTGACTAGGCCACTGTGGTGAGTGACCAGGCCTACCTGTGGTGAGTGACCAGGCCTCCCTGTGGTGAGTGACCAGGCCTCCCTGGAGTGAAGAGGAGAGAGAGAGAATAATAACATCGATGAAATAGTCAGTTGACGGAATGGAATTACTGGCCCACAAATAGCTCTAACTTCACTCTGTTTGCATGTCTCATAACAATAAAATAAATGACTTACAAACGACCCGGTTTAGGTAACAGCTCCTAGCTTGTAAATTTGTAAATAAAGGTTGGAACAATTAACCTAACCTTATAAAACTCTTGTGTGTGTGTGTGTGTGTGTGTGTGTGTGAGAGAGAGAGAGAGAGAGAGAGAGAGAGAGAGAGAGAGAGAGAGAGAGAGAGAGAGAAAGAGAAAGAGAAAGAGAAAGAGAAAGGATGGATGGATGGATGGATGGATGGATAAAGGATAAAGGAGGGTGGAATAGTTTGAAGGAAACGGTAGCGGTAACAGGAGTACATCTGGACTTAGGTCTACCATTGTCTTTTCTGTTGCAAGCAAATTAAGAATATTTGCCTAATATATCTAGTAATTTACTTTATTAATAAAATAGATACCTAGGCTTATCACATATGTTATTATATTCTCTATTCCTCAATAAATGGACAGTCAAGCACATAGTGTGGAAGAAAGATGCTCTGTAAACGTGTGTGACCGCCTGCATGTTGTCATGGTAGATTATAGATCTACTCAGGCTTCTCACTACATGCCCATGATGTTCACTGTCAAATTTAAGATCTGTTTAAATATTGTCCTTGATGATTTACACAGATACCAAAGTTATTTGATATATCATACGTTTGAAGATGTGTTGTTCTCATTTATGTTAAATGTAAAAATTAATAATTTTGTACCAAAAGAAACTTGCAAAATTTACCTAATCTTATTATAACAAGTTCAATTTAGTTTAGCCTTATCCAACTAAGTATATTTTAGATAAGTTTACAATAATTTAATAATAAACGCGATGAAATCTATTTTTTTCCTTAGGCTCAGAGTGATTTTTTGCGACAAAATTGCATACACAAATTTTCGCTTGCTTTATTCGGCAAGAACAACGTTGCTATTGACAAAATAGCAAGTTTCACCTATTCGGCACGACACACACACACACACACACACACACACACACACACACACACACACACACACACACACACACACACACACACACACACACACACTCTCACACACACTCTCACACACACTCTCACACACACTCTCACACACACTCTCACACACACTCTCACACACACTCTCACACACACTCTCACACACACTCTCACACACACTCTCACACACACTCTCACACACACTCTCACACACACACACACACACACACACACACACACACACACACACACACACACACACACACACACACACACACACACACACACACACACACACACACACACACACACACACATATATATATATATATATATATATATATATATATATATATATATATATATATATATATATATATATACGCATCTTTATAGTTAGGTATCGAATCTGGTATTAACTTTGATAAAATGAATAAAAATACATTTGATTATTAGATGCAGTGTTCTCAATATGTGAAACACTTGTAAATTATTTCCTCTCAATATATGTAAAATGAAAAACTCACAATGGGTATTTAATATTTCCTGATCTTCCATTTTCCAGACTGTTCATATAGACTATTACCCATAACATATGACTGCGTAATAGTCAAGTTGAATTGCCTTTTTACCATTTAGATTGGGTATAAAGTTTGGTTACGAGAAGTTAAGTGTGGCCCAGCTTAGCAACACTGTCCTCTGGTTTATGTTAGTTATTGCTCGATATAGAAAATGGAGGTGTTAATGTTAAATTTCCTGCACCGAAATTGGTATGCTAGTTTTTAAGGAGTAGAAAATGGGATGCTAGGATAATGGTTTGAAAAAAAAGGGATGTTAGCGTAATAGAAAATTGAATGTTGATCAAAATGTAGAAATGGGATGTTAATGCCATAGTGCAAAAAAAAATAGGATGTTAATATATGGCAAAAAAATATGTTAGACGTTAACGGTCTTTTAACTTAAATTTCCTTGAATCTTAAACTTTACTGGATATTTAAACGTATTAAAGAAATTTGATGTTGACATTAAAATGTTGAGAAATGATAATTATAAGTCCATTACTACGTAGTTATTCTAAAGTTTGTTGGCTATTGATGTAACAGCCTGAGCTTGCTACCATCTGCAGCTCACAAGACTGCCATCCCCACGAGCCCTTTTAGGGCGGGGTAGATGGCAGACCAGAGACCTAGCTTCTCCCTACGAGCCCCGTGAGGGCGGGGAATGTGGCTAGGCCTGGGGACAGTTGGTCCCAAAGATGAGGGGGTACTTGTACCTCCTCCCATGGGAGACTTAAGTCTCGAGACACTCCCCAGATAGGGAGCCAAGGCCGGGTCACCACTACTTGGAAAAGACCCGGGCCGGGAGAATACCGGCGAAAAAAAAAAATTGGCTATTGATGGTTGTGAGAGCATCGTCCTGGCCACTATAACCGAGTGATTTTCAACATGTTACAAGTGTTTGAGAACATCGAATCAGATAACTGTAGCAGTTTCAGACTGTCATTTGTTCTCAGTTATCATAATATTAATAGTAGACAGGACCAACAAACTGGTGAATTAGACACATGTGTAACATATTGATATCCTTATTTTGAAGACGTTAAGGCAACAAGTGGCTTTACTAACTCAGTCCGGCGCTGATGAAGACTAACTTGGTGAATATCTTCTTCAAGGCTGCGGGACTCAAGGCAGAGGGACTGATTACTGGAGAATATCGTTTCCTCCAGTTTCAACACCTTCTAAGGAAAGGTTGAGAGACTGTTCATATTGTCTTATACTGTTCGCAGTTAAGCTCTGTTCAGAACTGATAAAGCCACTGGTTAGCAAACCGTCTTCAAAATATAGATGCCCAGGTGGTACTCATGTGTCTAATTCACTAATTTTTCACAAAATATGTGGCTAAAAAAGAAAAGTATGAGGCTCAATTAGTATTGCCCCCAGCTCACAGTCTGAGGGTCTGTGGTTCGAGATTCAGCACGGGTGGAATTGCTGGGCCTGTTTCCTAAAACATGAGCTGTTCACCTAGCAATATAAAGGTGACTGGATCTTGATCGACAGTTGTGGTTCTTTTCCCAGGGGGTGGGGGGAGGGGGAGGGGGAGGGTTATGTTACAGTAGAGAGAGCTGGAATTTGAAATGAGCTGAGGTAGGATAACAGATTAAGTAAGATTTATCAGAAAACAGAACAATTGTTTCCTGACGCGGGTCTTAGTCATATGATGAACCCGCCACTTGAACTCGAGTTTTTGATCATCTGATCGAGGCCTTCCACTAGCTTACCGGTCCACCCCTTCAAAAATTAATATTAGTATATAAACTGCATATATCCAAAAACACTAATATTAATTTGTATAGGGGTGGACCAATAAGTAGCGGAAGACCTCGGTCAGTATGTATTGATTTGAAATGTAATTTCGTATTTAATGTAACATACAGATACAAGTATGCACTAATTTATTATGCAGTTTCGCATTTTATGTAAAAAAAAATTGCAAATGTGTTTTGATTTAATGGGCAGTTTTATATTTATGTAACAGAAAATATCAAATGTGTACCATAGATACGTGTGGTGTAAGTCTCTCAGTGTAAATACATATAGTTTACTCTAATCTCTACTTTAGGGATTAAAATATTCTTGACTGGTGGTGAATAGGCGCCATGCAGTTGATAAGCTTTAATTAAGCCCAATTAACCAACCGGCCAAAATATGTGATGGTCGGTTAAGCGGTTTCTTGTGTTCTGTGTAACCGAGTCACAAGTGTGTACTGATTTATTACGCAGTGTTATATTTTATGTAACAATATAGGTGGTTGTATTTGATCATTGCATGACGAACTCCACGTTAGGTTGAGCGATCACAGTGGCAAGTGAACGTAATGCTATTTTCCACCAGTCTAATTGAATTCACACAAAAAAAGATTTATTGTGAATTTTACCTGCGGTAGTCATGCTTATTAGCTGATGTTGGATTTTATAAGTTGTCTTTTAATTATTTACAGTGATGTGAAATATTTGCTGGAAATTTGTGCTCTTAAAATTAAATTTACTGAATCCTGTCTGTCATTTTTTTTACACAGGGCGTGACAAGGTTAGGATCCCTAGCTTTATCGACAAGCTAAGAGCATTTTTATTGTTACGAAACATACGTCTGTCTGTCTGTCTCTGGCAAACACACACACACACATTTATATATATATGTCGTGCCGAATATGCAAAACTGGTCAATTAGCAAGAACTCATTTAAAATTAAGTCCTTTCTGAAATTTTCTCTTATACATTTAAAGATATATTTTTTTCATTAATGTTAATGTAATTTTTTTTTAAATGTGCACCAGAAGAATCTTAGAAAACTTACCTAACCTTATTATAGCAAGAACAATTTATTTTAGCCTAACCCAACTAAATATATTTTAGATTTGTTTACAGTAATTTCATACTAACCTAATACAGTGAAATATATTTTTTTCGTTAGGTTCAAAATGATTTTCTCGAAATTATTGCATACACAAATTTTCGCTTGTCCTATATGGCAAGTTGAACGTTGCTACTTAAGCCAAGATCGCAAGTTCTGCCTATTCGGCACGACACACACACACACACATACATATATATATATATATATATATATATATATATATATATATATATATATATATATATATATATATATATATATATATATATATATATATATATATATAAGCGGTAAAAGGTAGGATGCTGACATTTTTAAGATTATTTCATAAAAGTCTGTAATATCAAAACAATATTAATGGGAGAGTCCTCCTTCGATCGTTCTGTGTTCGTACCTTAGCTTGTTGCATATTATATGTAGCTGTAATAAATTTTGTGGGTAAATGCACGCAGTTTTAGGCTTTTTCTTTTTATAGGAATATTCATACACGCAGAGCTGGACCATGATCCCCCAAGCCCTATAGTTTCATCCTTGTTATGGATGACTTAATTGAGTTTGTGATTGGTTTATTGTATAGCTGTTGACCCTGAACTAACTGAATGTGGTAAGCGGGAGGGAAGACTCTGCCAGCCTCCGCCCTGATCCGCTTCCTGATAACATGTCAAGGTCTCCCAATATATTAAAGGTTGGATTATTTTGTTCTTGAAGTCACTTGAAAAATATCGAATAAGTTACCGAAATATTTAATATTAGGGAACACCACACTAGTTCCAGCAGACTTCCTTAAGAGAATACTACACTTGTTCCAGCAGACTTACTGGAGGAACACTACACTAGTTCCAGCAGACTTACCGGGGGAACACTACACTAGTTCCAGCAGACTTACCGGGGGAACACTACACTAGTTCCAGCAGACTTACTGGAGGAACACTACACTAGTTCCAGCAGACTTACCGAAGGAACACTAGTTCCAGCAGAATTACTGGAGGAACAGTACACTAGCTCCAGCAGACTTACTGGAGAAGCACTAGTTCCAGCAGACTTACTGGATGAACACTAGTTCCAGCAGACGTACTGAAGGAACACTACACTAGTTCCAGCAGACTTACTGGAGGAACACTACACTAGTTCCAGCAGATTTACTGGAGGAACATTACACTAGTTCCAGCAGACTTACCGGGGAAACACTACACTAGTTCCAGCAGACTTACTGGAGGAACATTACACTAGTTCCAGCAGACTTACCGAAGGAACACTAGTTCCAGCAGAATTACTGGAGGAACACTGCACTAGCTCCAGCAGACTTACTGGAGGAACACTACACTAGTTCCAGCAGACTTGCCGGAGGAACACTACACTAGTTCCAGCAGACTTACTAGAGGAACACTAGTTCCAGCAGACTTTAGGAACACTAGTTCCAGCAGACTTACTGGAGGAACACTACACTAGTTCCAGCAGACTTACTGGAGGAACACTACACTAGTTCCAGCAGACTTACCAGAGGAACACTACACTAGTTCCAGCAGAATTACTGGAGGAACACTACACTAGTTCCAGTAGACTTACTGGAAGAACACTACACTAGTTCCATCAGACACTAACTGGAGGAATGTTTTCTCTTTATATATGTTATATGTTTGAGTCTAGCACAGGCAACCTGCAGGAGTCTCCCACCTCAGGGGTCACCAGCACTCGAAGAATAATTCTGCCCAAGTTGAGTTATATCACTGTCTCGTTCCTGCCAGAGCCTTATAAACCTCTGGCAGGTTGTAGTCCCGTAGAATTATGAGAAAAGAAGTGACTGTTCGGAGACCTGATCGCAGGGGCGGTGACTCCTGGAAATTATCAGAGGTCAACATGAAGTGAGTGCTGGAGCTAGTACAGTGATCCTTCAGTGAGTCTGTTGGAGCTAGTGTAGTGTTTTTTCAGCGAGTCTGCTGGAGCTAGTGCAGTGTTTCTTCAGTGAGTCTGTTGGAGCTAGTGTAGTGTTTCTTCAGTGAGTCTGCTGGAGCTAGTGCAGTGATTCTAAAGCGAGTCTGCTGGAGCTAGTGCGGTGTTTCTAAAGCGAGTCTGCTGGAGCTAGTGCAGTGATCCTTCAGTGAGTCTGCTGGAGCTAGTGCAGTGTTTCTAAAGCGAGTCTGCTGGAGCTAGTGCGGTGTTTCTTCAGCGAGTCTGCTGGAGCTAGTGTAGTGTTCCTTCAGTGAGTCTGACTGAGGAAGGAGACTTTGGTTGGATTCTTAACCCGCAGGGTCAATAGTCTTGGATTTCATCCAGGATTTCATCAGGATTTTCACATCCCCTACACAGGCTACATCAATCAAATACAGAGATAAGATATAAGGCAGCAGAATTTACAAAATCAAAATGATATAATCAATCTGTCA
>NC_091310.1:24209981-24294981 GCF_038502225.1 Cherax quadricarinatus | reverse complement strand
TTGGTTACAAACGAGGGTGATTAAGCAGCTCTTTATTAGAGCAGTTCCTGTGTAAGTTTAGTTCTTGCCCTGTTTTGAGCTGAGTGTGTCACTTGTGTCAGTTATTGGCAGATAAACCTGACGTAGTGAGCAAGATATTATCATGACCAGGTGTGTGTTGGAAGGGAGGGGGTGTACCTATTTGTATTTTCCAATTAAGATGAGGCAACTAGACCCTCAGCTTTTCAGCACTTATACAAAACAGTGGAAGATTAATTAATCAGTTCCTCATCCTGGTGTAACAGTTGAAGTTACTTTACGGGTGGGTGGGACACACTAGTGGAAGTCATGTGTAAGAGTTGGGCCAGACCTTAGTAGGTAAGTGATATGCCGTGTTCCAAGATTCCATGGTATCACACACCAACACCAGGGACTGACTACCTCATCAATAACAAAAAAAGGCACAATACCGTGACTTGAACGATACACAAATAACCCGCACATAGAAGAGAGGAGCTTACGACGACGTTTCGGTCCGACTTGGACCATTTGTAAGTGGTCCTCTTTCCCCCTCCCTACCTCTCTCATCTTCGCCACTGTCTCGAGCTTCCTCCTGTCCCTCCCACTTCCCCCCCCCACACACACACACACTCAAACACATCACAAAACAACCACACAGAAATACATAAGTTAATCATTCTGTGACAACCAAAAAAAAAAAATAGGTTGCCAGAGAGGAGGATGGAAAACCAGGGGACTGGAGGATGAGTCTGGGAAGGAAGATTGGGTAGCAGAGCTCATGAAAAGCAGCATGAATCGGGAAGGAAGCTAGAAGAGTTTAGCATGAAAATGGAGGAGAGGATAGCTACAGAGCAGGAAGTGGGTGATGCAAGCCACAGCAGCAGAGGCTAAGATACAGAGATTAGAAGAGGAACTGAAAAATCTGAAACAGCCTGAAGAACTAAAGAGCAATGTGGGCATAACATCAGAAATTGCTACCTCACTCACAGACAAGGGGACTGTAAGGAATGAAGGAGTGAAACTGTATGCAGAGACCCTATCAGACCATCATGGAGCCCGAGTAAAAAAGAGGATCACATCAGGAACAATCGAGGTGATTGTAGAAAATGAGAGAGCTTAGCTATACATAGAAGCCCTAACAGACCACAGCAGTGCCCAGGGACAGCTGAGAAGGGAAAATGACAGACCACTGGGCCCAGGGGCAACACATAGTGGAGAGATTGAAGAAAGGAAAGCTGCAATGGAGGCAACTAAATCGAAATAGGGGATATATAGGGATATGCAGTGGGAGAATGAAAGGGAGAGATCAGTCATTGTTTAAGGGCTCCAGGAAGTTGAAGGGGAAACTTAAAAGCAAGAAGACAAGGGGAGAAAAGTGTGATCGAAAGCATCATGAAAGGAATAGATGACATGACCCAGCTGGCAAATTTTCTGAGAATAGGGGGCTTTGGAAGAGGATGAAAACGACCAGTCAAAGTGATTTTCAAGGCAGAATTGGCTCACAACAGGATCCTGTGGGAGAAAGCAAAACTAAGGGACATGTCAGCATACTGGAGGGTGTATCTCGGCCATGACAGAACATGAGAAGAAAGGCGGAACATGAAAGACAGGGTACAAAGATAAAAGGAGGAAAGAGAGGTGGAGATGGACAGGAGAACTCAGACTCAGGAGGAAGATCAAATACAACCTCCCTCACAACCACCTACAGATGCCCCCAACCAGGTCAACCACAGTGCAACCAAACATTGTAACCCAAAACACTCATGCCATGCCCTATGCCCCCACTCACCTCATAACAGATTCCACCTTCACAGCAACCACCAATCCAATCTGAGGGCCATAATTGCAGTAATGTATCACCCACCACAGAATTGCAGGAGGCCAAGAGAACAATATAACAAGAGCAACAGAACAATGGTAGACACGCTAGTCGAGGTGGCCAGAAGAGCTCAGATGAGGAGAACAAAGTTACTAGTTATAGGTGATTTCAATCTCAAGGAGATTGGCTGGGAAAACCTGGAGCCCCATGGGAGTCCCAAAACATGTGGTACTAGAAAACCTCATGCATCAACATGTTAGAGACACTACCAGAGAGAGAGGTAAGGATGATCCAGCAAGACTGGACCTAGTATTCACCTTGAGTAGTTCAGACATCAAGGATATCACGTACGAAATGCCCTTTGGAGCTAGTGATCAAGTAGTTCTGTGCTTTGATTACATAGTTGAGCTACAGGTGGAAAGGGTAGCAGGAATGGGATGGGAAAACCCAAACTACAAAAGGGGGGACTACACAGACATGAGAAACTTCCTGCAAGATATTCAGTGGAACTGGCAGGAAAACCAGTAAAAGAAATGATGGACTATGTGACAGCAAAATGCAAGGAGGCAGACGAAAGGTTTGTTCCCAAGGGAAACAAATAATGGGAATACCAGAACGAGTTCTTAGTTCACCCGAAAGTGTAGGGAGGCAAAAACTAAGTGCACTAGAGAATAGAAAAAGTGCAGAAGACAAAGAACCCAGGGAAATAAAGAGATTAGCTGAAGAGCCAGAAACGAATATGCACAGATAAGAAGGGAGGCTCAGAGACAATATGAAAACAACATAGCATCGAAAGTCAAGTCTAACCCAAAGCTGTTGTATAGCCACATCAGGAGGAAAACAACAGTCAAGAACCAGGTAATCAGGCTGAGGAAGGAAGGAAAGTGAGGAGTTCACAAGAAACACCAAAGAGATATGTGAGGAGCTCAACATGAGATTTAAAGAAGTATTTACAGTGAAGACAGGAAGGACTCCAGGAATTCAGAATAGGGAGGTACACCAACAAGTGCTGGATGAAATACAAACGAGGAGGAGGTGAAGAAGCTGCTATGTGAACTTGATACCTCAAAGGCAGTGGGACCAGACATCTCTCCGTGGGGCCTTAGAGACGGAGCAGAGATGCTGTGTGTGCCACTAACAAAAATCTTTAACACATCCATTGAAACTGGGCAACTACCTGAGGTATGGATGATGGCAAAGTAGTCCCAATTTTTACGAAAGGAGACAGACACGAGGCATTAAACTACAGACCTGTGTCACTGACGTGTATAGCATGTTAAGTCATGGAGAAGATCATCAGGAGGAGAGTGGTGCAGTACCTAGAAAGACACAAGCTTATAAAAGACAACCAGTGCGGTTTCAGGGAAGGAAAATTCTGTGTCACAAAGCTACTGGAGTTATATGACAAGGTAACGAGAGAGAGAGAGAGAGAGAGAGAGAGAGAGAGAGAGAGAGGTGGATAGACTGCATTTTCTTGGACTGTAAGAAGACCATCGACACAGTTCTTCACAAAAAGTTAATGCAAAAACTAGAGGATCAGGCACGCATAACAGGAAAAATATTGCAGTGGATCAGAGAATGTCTGACAGTGAGGCAACAACGAGTCATGGTACGTGACGAGGTGTCAGAGTGGGTGCCTGTGACGAGCGGAGTTCCACAGGGGTCAGTCCTAGGACCTGTGCTGTTTTTGGTATATGTGAATGACATAACGGAAGGGATAGACTCAGAAGTGTCCCTGTTTGCAGATGATGTGAAGTTTATGAGGAGAACTAAATCGGTCGAGGATCAGGACTACAGAGACCTGGACAGGTTAGAAACCTGGTCCAGCAACTGGCTCCTTGAATTTAACCCCGCCAAATGCAAAGTCATGGAGATTGGGGAAGGGCACAGAAGACCACAGAGAGTAGTTTATGGGGCCAAAGACTGCAAACCCCACTCAAGGAAAAAGATCTTGGGGTGAGTATAATGCCGAGCAGGTATTCTGAGGTGCGCATCAACCAGATAACTGCTGCAGCATACTGGCGTCTGGAAACTTAAGAATAGCGTTCCGATACCACAGTAAGGAATCGTTCAAGACTCCGTACACCATATACGTCAGGCCTATATTGGAGCATGCAGCACCAGTTTGGAATCCAAACCTGGTCAAACACGTCAAGAAATTAGTGAAAGTGCAAAGGTTTGCACCAAGACTAATCCCAGAGCTAAGGGGATTGTCCTACGAAGAAAGGTTAAGGGAAATCGGCCTGACGACGGTGGAGGACAGAAGGGTCAGGGGATACATGATAACAGCATATAAAAAAACTGCGAGGAATTGACAAGGTGGACCAAAACAGGATGTTCCAGAGATGGGACACAGAAACAAGGGGTCACAATTGGAAGCTAAAGACTCCGATGAGTCAAAGGGATGTTAGGAAGTATTTGTTCAGTCATAGAGTTGTCAGGAAGTGGAATAGCCTAGAAAGTGACGTAGTGGAGGCGGGAACCATACATAGTTTTAAAACGAGGGCTGATAAAGCTCATGGAGCAGCGAGAGAGAGGACCTAGTAGCCATCAGTGAGGAGGCGGGGCCAGGAGCTGTGAATCGACCCCTGCAACCACAAATAGGCGAGTACAAATAGGCGTGTGCACACACACACACACACACACACACAAACACACACAAACACACACAAACACACACAAACACACACAAACACACACAAACACACACACACACACACAAACACACACACACACACACACACACACACACACACACACACACACACACACACACACACACAGAGCCTCCCTGACATCAGCCATTTGTCAGCGGGTTCTAAGCGGATTTAATTTATTGGCAACGTTTCTTCCTGCTTAAAGGTGTAGAAGGGAAAGGAAGGAGCAGGAAGGCAGAGGGCGAAGCAGTGAGGGAATAAAAGAGAGAGAGAGAGAGAGAGAGAGAGAGAGAGAGAGAGAGAGAGAGAGAGAGAGAGAGAGAGAGAGAGAGAGGTGTAATGAATTTGGATTGGGCAGTGAATAAGTGATAGTGTTAATTGCCTCGATGCTTGGATTTTATGAGCAGTGAATATACGTAGTGTTGGATAAAGACTTTAGATTGTAACATTACACCATTTATTCTTTTTAAATCCATTTTTTTTTTTGGTAAAAAAATTCTTCCAGGGAACTGATGCGAAAAAATTAAAAAAAAAAATTAGTAAACTTTTATACAGTGTGCAAGAGAGGCAGTGTTGCTGAGCAACAGTGTACAAGAGAGACAGTGTTGTTGAGCAACAGTGTACAAGAGAGACAGTGTTGTTGAGCAACAGTGTACAAGAGAGGCAGTGTTGCTGAGCAACAGTGTGCAAGAGAGACAGTGTTGTTGAGCAACAGTGTACAAGAGAGACAGTGTTGTTGAGCAACAGTGTACAAGAGAGGCAGTGTTGCTGAGCAACAGTGTACAAGAGAGACAGTGTTGTTGAGCAACAGTGTACAAGAGAGGCAGTGTTGCTGAGCAACAGTGTGCAAGAGAGACAGTGTTGTTGAGCAACAGTGTACAAGAGAGGCAGTGTTGCTGAGCAACAGTGTACAAGAGAGGCAGTGTTGCTGAGCAACAGTGTACAAGAGAGGCAGTGTTGCTGAGCAACAGTGTACAACATTGTCTTGCACAGTTGAGGGACTCCCAGGATAATCATAGCGTTCTCACAGATCACATTCTTACCCCCACCACACACACTGATAATGTTCTCACAGAACACAGTCTTGTTCTGCCACAGATAAGAGTGTTCCTACAGAGCCTTGAAGGATACCTTTACTTACAACTTTCTTTATTATTTCCTTCGTAACTCGTTAATGCCTCTTCCAATCAGCTTCAAATTCTCATCACTTGTGTATGGTAACGAGGACTAAATTCTTGGAACAAGTGGCATGTTCATGTGCCGCTCTATAACGAAAGTTGTTGAATTCACTCCCAGCACCGGGGAATGGCTGGGATATCTTACAAAACCCACAGTGGTGAAGCTTCAAACGTTCTAAAATGATGCCTTAATATTCGAAGATGGCGGAGATTAAAACTGAAATACGTATTTTCAGATGTGACTATTTTATGTGTAAAAGACTGTGAAATTATTATTCCCGTTAAATCAAGTTAAATAATTTTCCGCTTACCTCTTCTGACCGACTTCAGTATTTAATGGTTGATGCAGGTTAGTGTCAGGATGGTGCACGTTACGACTGCTTTGTGCACAGGTAAATTTGATGATACAGTAAAATAGTAGTACGAATGGTATATAATACCGACAAGATGAGAGTAAGACACATGTGCAACATCTGGGTATCTTTATTGTAGACGTTTCGCCATCCAGTGGATGGCGAAACGTCTACAATAAAGATACCCAGATGTTGCACATGTGTCTTACTCTCAACCAGTAAAATAGTAAATATTTTGACTCGTTGGAATCAATGCCACAACTGGAGAATGACTCTTCTGATTGGGCGGCATAAGTCTCAGTTTTCCATTTTTTCGTGAATAGTGTTACTCATTTTTTTATTCATTAACTGAAGAACACTTCTTCTGATTGGCTTTAAAATATTATTAACGATACAATCGTTCTGTTAGAATGAGCAGATGCAACTCTGAAATTTCAATGAAATAGTTGAAAAACTTGGAATCGTTGGAATCAAATTAATTACTGAAGAATGTCTTTTCTGATCGACTTCAAACTTTTACCATTGGTGGGTTTTATTAAAACATTGTCACTCGCATCTGAGCTGTACGAATTTCAATTTGCCAGTTTTATTAAGCAAATTGTTTCCCATGTAATAACAGAGAATGTTTCTCATCAGCTTTTAATTCTCAATGTTAGTGAATCTTAACTAAAAGTGTATTCTTGTATTAATTTTAAGTTGTGTGGATGCCAGTGTAACAATCTGATCCAATTATTTTAAAAATCAAAATCAAATATATTTTACAGGAGTGCAGAGAATTTTAAATTAGTAAATAACATAAAAAGTCCCCGGTTTTCAGGTATTTTTAAGTTTAACGAGACGAGACTTTCAATTTTTCCTAACATTCTCAGCAACATTTTCCTGTGTTTCCTCACAAATTTTCTATATTACTCGAAAACGCCTCATTAGATAGGCTTCAGATTTTCAACACGCATATGTAATGTACCTTGGCAAAATCTGGGACTATTTACAATTATGGGTGCACCTGTACACAATGCTACACAGGTAATACAAAGATTTTTTTCATGTGACACCTGGAGACACTCCTCTGACTGTCTTCAGTTGTATATTCTACTTTAAAGAAATTTAGTATATTTAATGGGTTACGTGGATGTCAGTTCGCCACTGAAAATCTCGAAATATTGAATTTGCGCAATAACTGGGAAATGCATCTTCCGGTTAGATTTAAAATTTTGGTACTGATGGACTTGCCTCTTAACATTACGTTGTTTAAGTTAGAATTTAACTGACGTATATTAATATACCTATATTGGAAATATGGAAAAAAAATTGCAAGTAGCGTTAAGAAACTGACGTAGGGAAGCTTTCACGAAAATGAACATAGTAAATAAGGAGAATTAGTTTTCAGGTAACACTTACTGCCAGTACTTAAGGTCTGTGCATCCTTTAAGAGGCAGTCTGATGCTGGTGGTGACTTATTACCTTCCATTCCCACTCCACTGGCTATGACTCCTTCGGGTTTCACGCCCTTTATATTAATAATGTCCAGCCATCGGTTGTCCGCCACCATGGTGTGCTAACCAAATTACTTAAAGAATCATAAAAGCGATGATAGAACAATAACGCACCGGCAAGCATACGTAGGTATAGCACTGTAAACACTGTCTAGCTGTTGCCACAGTGCAAGTGCTTGCAGGTGCATCACTTGCGCCTTAAAATGGTACTGTTTACCTTACATGCTCTCACCTTCATGGTAGGCTGTCCCTCTAATTTAAGAGGAGGGTATTCTTCCCTTCAGCAGATTACGCATGAAGGAGAGGATGGCCTTCCCTTCAGCAGATTAACCTTGACAGTGACTGTGTGAGGATAAGAGCTTCAGTTAATTCGAATAACAACAGAGATGCTGTCCAGCTCTGAATTTTAATATTAAATTATTTTCTTGTGTTTTACTGACATGTGATATTTTAAGCACATGTTCTTTGTTACCTAATCGGTGTTTTTTTTTCTGCTAAGAAAAAAATTATGTCTACGAAGCATTTTTTATATAAACACAACAGTTTGGGACACCGACGAAATATCATTCAAATCCCTTGCAAATTCTAAAGGTTCCTCAAATTAAAGTTTCTTAATAAATATCAATATTTATTCCGGATTAAAAACTCGACAATAGTACAAAAAAATTCCAATAAACCTCTTAGTTTCCTCCGTTACTCACTAAATCTCTACAAACTCTAGAAAATTTCTCTTTCTAAAATGTTCTCTTGTACGTTTAAAGATATATATATATATATATATATATATATATATATATATATATATATATATATATATATATATATATATATATATATATATATATATATATATTATTTTATATTACTGTAAAAAATAATTTTGTACCAAAAGAACATTACAAAACTTACCTAACCTTATTATAAAAAGCGCAATTTAATTTAGCCTAATCCAATTAAATATATTTTAGATAAGTTTACAATAATTTAATAAGATACAAACATAATGAAATATATTTTTTTCGTTAGGTTCAGAATGATTTTTGCGAAATTATTGCATACACAAATTTTCGCTTGCCCTATTCGGCAAGAAGTGCATTGCTATTTAAGCCAAGATCACAAGTTTTACCTATTCGGCACGACATGTATATAAAGCAGAGCATGACGGTTTATTTCTAGACAGACACCTTCAAGTCGTCAGTCAGGGCTGGAGATGATCATGAGTCAGCAAGGGGCACAGCAAGTCCAGCTTAGTCTTCAAGTACACCACCACTTGAAGCTCCACCCTCCCTGCCACTCTGTGTTGACATTCTTTCTTCAACAGCGGCGTATTGATGCTCGTGAAGGGCTCTTGATCCAGTGAATCGAAGCAACTCCTCCCTTCCCTGAATCATGCCGGATTACCTCCCATTCTCCAGGAGCTATATAACCCGTATAATTTTTACATTATGAGACTCGCGGTAGGAGGGTTATAGCAAGCCAAAGTAATGGAGGTTAATCAGATTTGATCCAAGGAAAGGCAGGTTAGCTCCACTTCTTCACCGACGTCAAGGCCTCTCCTATGAAAGATTTTTTTCATCAGAGAGAGAGAGAGAGAGAGAGAGAGAGAGAGAGAGAGAGAGAGAGAGAGAGAGAGAGAGAGAGAGAGAGAGAGAAATTAGACGAGAAAGAAGGTAGATTCAGATATTATTATTATTATTATTATTATTATTATTATTATTATTATAGTCATAGGGAAGCGCTATACAGGTATGGGTTATACACCGCCAGGAAAATTTGTTGGGCAGGGGAAATTATGTTTGAAACTATGAAAGGGATGGCATCTCCAGTTCCTTTAAACAAGAGCTTCACTTACAAGGCAGCCCATTGCAGGTGATAGTGTCAAGATCCCGGCCACTAGAGAATTGGTGCCACACTTGAGTGCCATAAAAACTTAGGAACACTACAAGAGGGTGCCAGGCCCAGCACACTGATGACAGGAACCCACCAACCTGGCACTCTCCTGGTGTTGGTGTTGGGGTGGTGATGGTGATGGTGTTACTGGCGGTGGTGAGTATTGATGGTGGCGGTGGTGATGGTGTTGGTGTTACCGGTGCTGCTTCTAGTGCTGCTTCTGATGCTACTGCTGCTACTAATGCTGATGCTGCCGCTGATGATGATGTTCTTGCTAATGATGACGCTGTTGTTGTTGCTGCTGTTGATGTTGCTGATGGTGATGCTGTTACTGCTGATACTGCTTCTTCTGAGTATGCTTCTACTGTTATTGCTACTGCTGCTGAAGGGTCACCTTAATGCAGTGAAGATGTTTGATCAGATCTTACGTCGGGACAGAGGCCTCTAGGGAGTTCTACAGGGCGCTTCACTAAGAATTCACAATTTCTTTGGACATAAATAGTCGGGATATTTTCTTCTTCGTCTAAATTTGCTGACGCTTAAGATCGATGACACTGAATTATGGATATGGATTCTGGAATGTAAAATAATCTTTCAGTACTTTTATTTGCTTTGTAATATCAGCGAATTAGTTAGGACAGTAGCACCCTGATTACTATAGTGTAGATTTGATAATGTGAGAAAAGGAATACATTGGAAGTGCTGAATAACACGCTGGTGCAAAGGAGACCAGCTAGAAGTGTCACCAGCATTGCCCTGAAACATCCGACAGTAAGTGAGGGAGATTTGGCGTCTCTCGGGAGAGGAGACCCTGAGGATGAATCACGAACAGTAGTGAAAAATGGTATGGTGATACCGACAAGATGAGGAGAAAAACACTTATGTAGAGTTCAAGACCTTTAATAGAGGAAACATTTCGCCACGAGTGGCTTCTTCAGTCCTAACAAAGATAACTAAGAACGAGTATATAAAGTGGCAGGAGTCAAGTGGTAAGCTGCTAGAGGGTAGTAGTAGTTGACACAGTCTTGTAAGTTGACTGTCAACTTACAAAACTGTGTCAACTTCTGTTGTAAATTGATTATTCTTGTCTTCTTTGAGTCCTGAACCTTAGCAGTAGTAGTCTGTAGTGTACCAAATTACCCTTCTTAGTTAAGTACTGTTTCCTTTTGTATATAACTTATTCCAGAACCTGTAGACCACCTGAGTAGCAATCAGTTGATCCACTACGATTCACTCTGATCCCCTACAATTCGTTGTGATCCACTATTATCCACGATTATTCTATCCATGAATGATCTATGACCATAATATATATATTCTTGCTGTACACATTCTTTTGCATTGCACAGTATCAATGTCTGATATTAATCTCCATAGAGCCTGTCAGTCTATTTATATTGTGTATGTTCTTAGTTCAGCTGCCAGCACGACAGGGATGTCATGCACTTAGTATGAACTGAGCTGTCAGTAGTAGCAACCATTAGTCAAGGATGGTTTTTCAGCTTGTCTTCGTCAGCCACATGACAACTGACTTGTGTGTTGCCGTAGCTATGAGTTGCACATGCTTGAAACAGCCTGTTTCTCCCTCACCTCGCAGCACACCAGTTTTGAATGAGATATGACTCAGGGTAGGACGCGGCGTAGCACACGGCCGGCAAGACTCAATATTTTTGTCCTCGGTAGACACCCCAGAGCAGCTAAGTCTCCATATTCAGTATCCATTCCACACTTTACCTAAATATGCTACATTCAGATGTGAACGTTTGTGAAACTTTGTGGGAAAATAAGCTGACTGTGGGCTGTATGTGAGGGCTGTGAGAAGGGACTGACCAAGGGATAATGGGGCTGAAATGAAAGGGGACTAGAGGGAGGGAAGTCTGAGATGCCTAGAGAAATAGGGAAAATAAGAGGGGTGGTAAGGGTCGGATTGACGTAAGGTGACCCAGGGGAGTAGGTAATTAAGCAGGGGAGTTAATTAGGGGCCATGAAGCAAGAAGGGAAGATTGACTGTGTATGGGTGACTGTAGTAGAGGAGGAGGAGGAGGAGGTGGTGGTGGAGGAGGAGGAGGAGGAGGAGGAGGAGGTGGTGGTGGAGGAGGAGGTGGTGGTGGTGGTGGAGGAGGAGGTGGTGGAGGTGGTGGTGGTGGAGGAGAAGACCGTCGTGGAGATGGAGCAAAAGAAGGTGGAGCAGGAGGTTGTGGAGGTGAAGTGGGAGGCGTGGAGGTAGAGAAGCAGAGGCAGCAGCAGGAAGAAAGACAGCAGGAGGAGAAATAGGGAGACTGGATACAAAAGAAACAGTAGCTTACCTGTAGTAGTCTACCTGTATTAGGTTACCTGTAGAACATAAGAACACAAGAAAGAAGGAACACTGCAGCAGGCCTACTGACCCATGCAAAGCAGGTCCATGTCACCCTCCCGCTTAGCCCAATGACCCACCTAGTCAGGTCACTTCCACTTAAGGAAGAGGCACAGCATCAGACCTAGTAGCACAAGCTAGTCAAGTCCAGCTCACACCCACCCACACCCACTCATGTATTTATCTAACCTATTTTTAAAACTACACAACGTTTTAGCCTCTATAACTGTACTCGGGAGTTTATTCCACTCATTCACAACTCTATTACCAAACCAGTGCTTTTCTAAATCCTTCCTGAATCTGAATTTTTCCAACCTGGAACCATTGCTACGAGTCCTGTCTTGGCAGGAAATTTTCAGCACGTTATTTACATCCCCTTTATTCCTGTTTTCTATTTATACACCTCGATCATACCCCCCTCCCTCCTAATTCTACGCCTTTCGAGAGAGTGCGGATTCAGGGCCCTGAGAATATTTCTGATACATGGGATCAACTTTGTCATCCTCCTCTGTAAGTTTTCCAGTACATTTATATCCATTCTGTAATACGGTGACCAGAACTGTGCAGCATAGTGTAAATGAGGCCTAACCTCAGGTTGTTGAAGAACAACCTGAGGACTTCTATTATTTATACTTCTAGATATGAAGCCAAGGATTCTGTTAGCTTTATTGCTAACACTAATGCACTGTTGTCTTGGTTTTAGGTTACCAGAACTCCTAAATCCTTTTTGCAATCAGTAGTATTAAGATTTACATTATTAAGTTTATATGTGGCATGGTTATTTTCCTGTCCAACATTTAGAACTTTGCATTTGTCTATATTAAACTGCATCTGCCACTTCTCCGACCATTGCATGTCTATTCAAATCATCCTGGAGTGCTCTAGTGTCTTCATTTGAATGAATTGGACGGTCTGTTTTGGTGTCATCAGCAGAGTTGCTTACATCGCTATTTACTCCTTCATCTATATTGTTTACGTAAATTGTGAACAACAACAGGCCCAACACTGACCCTTGTGGAACACCGCTTGTGACGTGCCCCCATTCTGATTTTTTTCAATTCAATTCAATAATTTCTCCCCATTTATGCAAACACTCTGCTGCCTATTTGTCAACCATGCCTCTACCCAGGAAAATTTTTTTCCTATTCAGTGTGCCTTAAGTTTTCTCAATAGCCTCTGATGTGGAACTCTATCGAAAGCCTTACTGAAGTCCATATACACAATATCATATTCATTACCATGATCTACCTCCTCAAACACCTTAGTGAAAAATGTTAGTAAATTCGTAAGACAGGAACTCCCCTTTGTAAAACCGTGTTGAGATTCATTCATCAATTTATGCCTATCAAGATGGCTACAAATTGTTTCGGTAATTAGTGGTTCCATAAATTTTCCCACTATGGAGGTAAGGTCTATAGTTCGAAGCTAAGGACCTGTCACCTGCCTTGTAAATAGGTATTACATTTGCCATTTTCCACTTAACAGGCACTGTGCCAGTTTATAGTGATATGTAGAAAAGATTAGCCAAAAGTATGCTAAGTTTCTCTTTACATTCCTTTAACACCTTTGCAAGCAGTTCATCAGGGCCTGGGGATTTGTTAGGTTTCAATTTCTCTATTTGAGGACCATATCACTAGTTACCACAATTGTGCATAGTTTATTATCGTCCTGTTCTACATAATCTATTATTTCTGGAATTTCACTAGCATTTTCCTGAGAGGAAGTAAGAATTGAAAATTTCACACACATCCTTATCACTGTCAGTGATCTGACCTGAGTTACTCTTAAGTGGGCCTATCTTGTCCCTAATCTTACTTCTGTATACCTGAAAGAATCCTTTCGGGTTAGTCTTTGAATCCCTTGCGACTTTAGCCTTATAATCCCCTTTTGCTTTTCTTATTCCTTTATTTATCTCTAACTGAATATATTGATTTTTAACTGCCCATCCCTCTTTTGATACGCCTATTTATTCCTCTCTTTTGACCAATGAGATGTTTTAATCTACTGTTCAACCATATGGGATCATTTTTGTTAAATCTGATTTCCCTACTCGGAGCAAAAGCTATCTGGGCCGCTAGAACTATGCTCTGAAAAACGTCATATTGGCAACCAACACCACCTACCTGACCCATAGTCAGGTCAGCCCAATTTAGCCCACCCAGGTAATTTCTCAGCCCCATAAAATCAGCCAAGCAAAAGTCTGAGACAGAAATTTGATTGCAGTCATCTGGGTAATTCCATGATATATTGAAACTAAGTGATTTGTGATTCCTTTTGCCAAGCTCAAGATTATTAATTAGTGATTCTTTGTTGGCAAAAACCAAGTCAAGCAAGTTGTTTCCTCTAGTTGGTTCTGTCACAAACTGTTCTAAAAAGAAATCCTGAACTGTATCAAGAAACTCACTAGAATCAAGATTTCCTGTCACATTGTTCCAATCAGTTTATTTAAAGTTAAAATCTCCCATTAACACATTTTCATATCTAGACGCCTTATGAATTTCGTCCCATAACAGCTTACCGCATTCCCTATCAAAGTTTGGGGACCCATAAATCACACCCAAAATTAATTTGTCACGACCCTCAAGAAACTGTAGCCAAACAGATTCTGTGTCCGATGTTTCTAATGTTACATCATGTCTAACACAACAATGTAAATTATCTCTGACATACATCGCCACTCCACCACCCTTCCTGTTGACTCTATCAGTGTGAAATAGTTTATAACCCTGTAAGTTGCATTCAGAAGGCATTTCTCTATCTTTCAGGTTGAACCAGATCTTTATTATAGCAATAATATGTATATAATATATATATAATATATATATAATAATATATAATAATATATATATTACCTGCACTTGCTAGTAATCTTAGCTTATCTATTTCTTAGACTTCTATATGTATAGCAAACCTTAAGGGAGCTAGTCACTTGTTGCCCTCTACTATCTCTGTTGATCAATTGCTTTGCCTCTTCTAGCAACTATATTTTGAATATTGTCTTTTAAACACATCCCTGAGGTATCTGCCGTTTTCAACCCTAATACTGTAGCCTTATTGTTTCACCACAAGCACCCATACCTCCATAATCTATCAATTTAAAGACCTAGACAAGCCATCAATTACCCCCTCAGTCGAATTGGCTAATGCAATCATTCCAGCCCCAGAAAGATGAACCCCATCGCTTGCATACATACCACGTTTGCCATAGAATTTTTCCCAGTTATCAATGTGAGATTGTAAGTTCCTTGCATTACCTGTCGAGCCAGCAAATTGCTCTAGACATCCATTCATTGCCCACTCCCTTTCTAGGCAAGATGCTACATATGTTTGGGATCCCTCCCTTAGACCTGACTACTACTATGGCTAACCTGTTCTTATCCAGTAGCTCCTGTCTCCTGCCCTTCCCAGTGTCATTACCACCAGCACTAAGACAGATAATGGGCTTATTCCCATTACCTGACATGATATTATCCAACCTGCTGACTATATCACCAACACCAGCTCCTGGGAGGCACACCCTCTGTCTGACTTTCCTGTCTCTGTTACAAAAGCTATGGTCCATATATCTTACCTAAGAGTCTCCCACAATCAGAATATTATTACCTTGATTAGCAGGGGAGTTAGTGGTACCTTTAACCTCACTAACCACTGAAGTACACTTGTCCTGGAGAACAGAAAATCGATTTCCTACCTTCACATCTTCTCTTTTAACCTTCCTTATCTTCCTTCTTCCTGAACTGTGAACCATTTTCCACTTAAAGCGGCTACCACTCTCACTGCTGGTGACCATTTTCTCCTTACCAGCTCCATCCATCTCACACTCACTCCCAAACCCATCTAGGCAAAGCTTCAGGCTCTTATTTTCCTCCTGAAGAAGTAGAACCTCCTTCTTCAACACTTAACCTGAGATTCTAAAACACTACAACAAGCCATGGTGCTTGGTAACACTCACGCTAACTCCCAGAGAGCTTAGGACAGGTATGACCTCATGTGATCACTGACCTCAGCATACTGAGGTTACCTGTAGTAGGTTACCTGTAGTAGGTTACCTGTAGAATGGTATGCAATACCGGCAAGATGAAATTAAGATACATGTGCAACATCTGGGTATCTTTAGTGTAGACGTTTCGCCACCCAGTAGCTTTATCGGTATTGTATACCATTCTTGTACAACTTGTCAGACACTGCAACATCATGGAATCTTGATTATGAGGACATGTACATAACCTTCACGACTACCACAACTACAAATAACCCATCTCTATGGGTAGAACCTACTTCCACTGGGAAATCCCGCCTACCAGTGACTATGCCCTCGTCTGCTACACGTCCCATTTCCACCTGACGTTAGTATATAAGCGCCAGGTTCCTTGCTTCTGCTTCAGAATCTCCACGACTACGGTGTTCTCCACACCAACTCCAAGACTGAGGGACTGATTACCTCATCTTCTGTATATAGTTCTACTGACTTCAAGTTATGTCCTGGAATTTGTATTGATAAAGCCACTGGATGGCGAAACGTCTACAATAAAGATACCCAGATGTTGCACTTGTGTCTTAATTTCAGTTATGGTTGTACTCATTCCAACTGTGCATGTAGCACGAAACAGAATAGAGATACAGTGCAATAATTAAAATTGTGGGAGGAATTTTAATTAGAAAATAAGTAGAATGTGGAGTAAATACGACCATCACCACCACTACCACCATCACTACCACCACTACCACCACCACCACTACCACCACCACTACCACCACCACTACCACTACCACCATCTCTACCACTACCACCATCACTACCATCACTACCACCACCACCATCACTACCACCACCACCATCACTACCACCACCACCATCATTACCACCACCACCTCCACCACCACCTCCACCACCACCACCACCACCACCACCACCTCCACCTCCACCACCACCACCACCTCCCCCACCACCTCCACCACCACCTCCACCACCATCACCATCACTACCATGACCACCATTACTACCACCATCATCACTACCATGACCACAATTACTACCACCATCATCACTATCTCCCCCACCACTACAACCACCACCGCCACCACCACCACCACTTCCACTACCTCCACCACTACCTCCACCACTACCTCCACCACTACCTCCACCACTACCTCCACCACTACCTCCACCACTACCTCCACCACTACCTCCACCACCATCACTACCATCACCATCACTACCTCCACCACCCTCACCATTACCACCACCATCACCACTACCACCACCATCACACCCACCACCACTGCTAACACCAGCACCACCATCACCGCCAACACCAGCACCACCATCACAACCACCACCACCATCACCAACACAACCACCACCACCATCACCAACACAACCACCACCACCATCACCAACACCACCAAAATCACCACCACCAAAATCACCACCATCAACACCACCACCATCAACACCACCACCACTATCCCCACTACCGCCACCACCATCACCGCCACCACTACCACCACTACCTCCAACACCACAATTATCACCACCACTACCTCCAACACCATCATTATCACCACCATCATTATCACCATCATTATCACCACCACCACTACCACCATCACCACCACCATCAATGCCACCATCACCACTACCACCATCAATGCCACCATCACCACTACCACCATCATCACCATCACCTCAACCACCACCATCACCTCAACCACCACCATCCCTCCACCACCACCATCCCTCCACCACCACCATCCCTCCACCACCACCATCCCTCCACCACCATCCCTCCACCACCATCCCTCCACCACCACCATCCTTCCACCATCACCATCCCTCCACCATCACCATCCCTCCACCACCACCATCCCACTACCACCACCATCCCACCACTACCACCACACCCACACCCACCACCACCACCACCAATCACAATTGTGTTAATATGCCTGTGTCAGTAGGTAGTACTTTCACCTGGGGACTACAAGCTAAATCTGTTAAAAGGTATTGATTTCAAAGGATATCAGCAACTAGGCACCACCTCCCTGCCACCTACAATTGTTATTAATATTTATCTTGTCGGCTCCTGTTCAATATTTTTGTTACCAAACTGCATTCATCAACAATGTGCTGATTCCCTATTCTAGATGATAGTTATAAGGTGAAAACAAAGACCATGTTGCCGTGTCACATTCCATCACTTAGATGTTAAGTCTGTCAGCTTGCATTGTCCTTCTCCAGTAGAGCAATGAGGATATCGTTAAATATTCCAGGTGAAGTTCATCAGGTACGGGAACTTTGAGGGTTTCGTTCCAATGTAGTTAGTTACTGTCCCCTGAAAATTGCCCTCTCTCAGGATAGCCTATCCCATACACAGGAGAAATGGAATTTTTAAGAAAAATCTCCCTCATCCCAGAGCAGGGTCAAAATATGGTCCTACCAGTTACCTAGAAGGCAGCTGGGTGACTGAGTCTGCCTGCTTCCAGAAGTAATCAGAGGGACTTCGAGAGAAAAATTTTTCCAGACCCACCACTGCCACTCTCAGGAAGGAGCAATGTGTACCCTGTGTGTTTGTGGCTTAACATTGTATTGCAGCTAACTGAAATTATTTTTTTTTTTAGTTTTGGTCACGTCCTTTAAAAACTTTCTTGAAGAGTCTACCTGGTGGAGTCTACCTGGAGGTCGTTCCGAGGGGTCAACGCTCCCACGGCCCAGTCCTTGTATTTTGGCTTAGAACATTCGAAAGGCAGTTCGTAGGTCTTCTAAGAGAAGTGCAGGCAAAAAAATATTCTTACCCAGTTCATGTTACTTCTTCTAGCCTTTAGCTTCATACCAATAATTTGTGATGTAAATTTCCTTGCGCTAACAGTTCTTCATGTTTGATGGTATACAATTTCCTCATTATCCTAAAGGTTTAAATTAGTGCTTCCTGCAGTCTCTGTTCTCTAGATGAAAGCAGGTTTAAATTTATTGGGATTAAGAAAGATAAACTGGACAACAAGAAAACGGTAAGAGAATACAAACAACTTATAAAATCAGGTGAAATTTATAAACATGATGAACGAGAATGAGTAATTCTGAGTTGCAGTTACCAAGATGTGACTGTAAAGTTTGAGGCTCAGTTCTTGGGTCTTTTTAACTTTGTCAGCTGACTTATCTCAGTAATCATTTTTTATACTCTGTTCATTATTTCTGTTTCTACTATGTCGCTAATTTGTCTCCTAGACTTGTTTGTCTTTTTGACTCTTCAGAAGTGTAAATTAATCTCTCTCCAGTTACTTTTTTGTTCGACTTACTGTTTTGACTCTTCAGAATTCCATCTTAGTCTCTCTAGACATTTCTTTCTTTGTTCTACTTGTCTACCACCTCTTTGACACTGGAGACCTTCATCTTAACGCTACTAAGTCGTCAGGGTGTTTGCTTTCCCTCTGCGTCACGTTGTTTTAGTTCCACATAAGCAAAACGGCCTTTGTCTACCTTTTCTATTTATGTGAGTATCCTGTATATTTTGGTCAAGTCCCTTCACTTTATAGGTCTCCTGGGAAGTCATTTATGCCATATGCTGAAAAGTATGGGTCCCAGAAGAGACATTCGGGAAAACTTCATTGGTAACATTCACCCATTCTGATACTTTGTCCCTCACCATGACTCTGCTTTATACTACTTAGATATTCCGCTATTTATTATTTTACCGTACTAGTTATTTTGATTTTTTGTTTTCAGTTTGTCTCACTCTGTTAGGAAAACACACGTGGAATTTACTTGTGACCCGTTTCGAGATTTTTCCTACTCTTCCTGAGGCGACGCCACGCCTCTGTTCGTTTACCGGCGAACGAGGCCGTTGCTATCGGCAACACACCGACCCCAACATTCATCACAGCCTGGTTGATATTCTAGCAGCAGGTTGAATATATATTATTGTAACCACGAACTAGTGGTATTGATCAATAACAACACTGCGCTAGCCAAGGATTCGAACCCATGTTGTACTGGCCTGCCTCATGGTAAGCGAGAACCACATGACCCTTTAAACCACAGGACCACCCAACCCTACAAGAATGGTGCAGCCAGCGCACAGCTAGCTGTTGGGCCAACATCCGAGGACATACGGAGGTGTGGGAGCTGCTAAGCTAATTTCATTTTCATCCCTGATTGGTGTACTAGCCTCACGAGCAGTATTTATATATTATTGTAACCACGAACGAGTGGTATTGATCAATAACAACACTAGCGCAGTGTTTACCTATTTGGCACGAGAATATATATATATATATATATATATATATATATATATATATATATATATATATATATATATATATATATATATATATATATATATATATATATATATATATATATATATATAATGTCGTGCCGAATAGGCAGAACTTGCGATCTTGGCTTAAATAGCAACGCTCATTTTGCCATACAGGACAAGCGAAAATTTGTGTATGTAATAATTTCGCCAAAATCGTTCTGAACCTAACGAAAAATATATATTTCACTGTGTTTAGTATTAAATTACTGTAAACAAATCTAAAATATATATAGTTGGGTTAGGCTAAAATAAATTGTTCTTGTTATAATAGGGTTAGGTAAGTTTTCTAAGATTCTTTTGGTGCAAAATTAAAATTTTTTACATTAACATTAATGAAAAAAATATATCTTTAAAAGTATAAGAGAAAATTTTAGAAAGGACTTAATTTTAAATGAGTTCTTGCTAATTGACCAGTTTTACATATTCGGCACGACATATATATATATATATATATATATATATATATATATATATATATATATATATATATATATATATATATATATATATGCGAAACAACCACTCTGAAAGAATAGAGAAATTCCAAGCGCTTTCGTGACTACTCACATTATCAAGGAACTATGAAAGTAAAGCCTCCAAGGAAGCTATATAAGGGGTCTGGCCAGCACCTCACTATCAGATCCCTGGCCAGACCCCTTATATAGCTTCCTTGTATGCTTTACTTTCATAGTTCCTTGATAATGTGAGTAGTCACGAATGCGCTTGGAATTTCTCTATTCTTTCAGAGTGGTTGTTTTGCATATTCTGAAATCACCTGTTTACTGTGATCTTATTGCATATATATATATATATATATATATATATATATATATAATTTATATATATTTATAATTATACACGTTTATTCTCTTCTCTGAGGACGAGAGACCCCAGAATGTGTGCGCGCGCGCGTGTGTGTGTGTGTGTGTGTGTGTGTGTGTGTGTGTGTGTGTGTGTGTGTGTGTGTGTGTGTGTGTGTGTGTGTGTGTGTGTGTTTGTATTAGCTACTAAGATTGTGAATGACCTACTCGGAGAAAGCACTGTTCAAATATCACAATTAGTAACACCGCGCTTCTACTTGACATCTATGACGTCTAAAAGATGATAACGGCCAGTCACTCCATTCTTTATTGATGAGTATGTGATCATCAAATCCCTCCCTCACTTCCCTTCCCCCATCCTTTCCATCATCTTGTATCTATCACCACCTATTCATCCTCGATGTCGTCTTTCCTTCCCTTCCTCATCCCTGTGTACCATCCATTCCCGCCTTTATCATCAGTCCTCTGTACCCACCCATCCGTCCATTAACTCGACTCTTGTATCCCTTTCACCACCTCCCTCTCTTCTCCATCCCCTCTCCTCGCATCCCCCTCTCCCTTTAATCCCCTCCCTCCTTCCTTTTCCCTCCCCTTACCCCCTCCCATTCAATTAGTATTAAAGTCATGTTAGTGTTTCTAAAACCCGGGCTTTGATTGGTGTGCAGATAAGTAGTTGCAGTTACTTGATAAGGCACCTTAGTCGGTCCCTGTGAAGCTCTCGGTTCCTCCTTCCTCTTTGGCAACTACTGTTGGCTCGGTGAAAAGTGTTTGTATGTGTGTGTGTGTGTATGTGTGTGTGTGTGTGCTTAGAATTATTATTGTGTTAATTATGATTATAATGCCTTACGATTGTGTTTTAATGATGATTTATAGGTTTATTAAAGTAAAAGTAGATACTGCATTTGCTTTGACCTCAGTAACGTACTACTGCTACGCTCTCGCCATAAAATATCGCGTCCTTCAGGGGATCATTTTTATTGATGTATATGTGATGTTTAGGTATATTGGAAGTGAATCATTATTTAGGGTTATCTTCCTTTTTAGGTTAGTGCGAGACAGGGGTCAGCAAACTTAATTGTTTACTTTTTTTTTATTGTGGGTTTTATGAGAAATCTGAAAAATTTAACTCCGGAGAAAATGATCACAGGTTGTAGTTGGTGTCTTGTAACCGGTGCCAGTCATATGACAAGTGCCAACTAGATGATTACTTCCGTCTTATGACTAGTGCCAGTCATATAACTGATCATATGTCTAGCCATATTAAGTAATCATTCAAACAACTATAACTAACAATAATATCAGAACCATTAATTAAACAAGTGTAGCTTACCAGCGGTACTTGTAGTATATGTATTGCATTTGTTTTCATGGGACAGTATGACTCTTGGGCAGGTGAGAGGCCTTTTAATTATCCATCCAGATAACATCTAGACAGAATTAGAGGTAGCCAGACAGTCTCGTTATGAAGTAGAAAGTTAATACATTCTCTCTCTCTCTCTCTCTCTCTCTCTCTCTCTCTCTCTCTCTCTCCCCTTCCTGTAATCCCTTCTCCCTTTACTCCTTCCTCCATCTACTTCCTCCTTTATCCTGTCAGCTCCTCCTTACTAAACATTTTCCATCGTCTCTGTCTTTCACTGCTTCAGTCTACGTCGCCGCCACCACCAGCGTTTCCTGGCAGGCAGTGATTACCTACAACGAGCAAGTCCAGATAACAAGCGACAGTTTAGAGGTGGGCGACGGCCCTTCATGTTACGTAATGTTGGGTAATTTCAGCCAACTGTCCCTGAATAACTTCTACAATATATATATATATATATATATATATATATATATATATATATATATATATATATATATATATATATATATATATATATATATATATATATATATATATATATATATATATATATATATATATATATATATATATATATGTATGTATAATGTGCCGAATATGTAAAACTGGCCAATTAGCAAGAACTCATTTAAAATTAAGTTCTTTCTGAAATTTTCTCTCTGGGAATCCCCTTTGACCCATGCATGTCAGGAGAATTGATAGGGAACAGTGTAGTAAAGAAAGGTAATGCCAGACTGAAGTTCCTGTATAGACAAGCACAGTGTCTACCTACTGAGGCTCGCAGGACCCTATGTCTAGCCCTTATACAATGCCATATGGATTACGCTTGCTCTTCATGGTACTCTGCCTTGACAAAAAAAACTGAAAGATAGACTGCAAATCACCCAGAACAAAATCGTAAGATTCATCCTGGGGCTAGGACCAAGAGAACATATAGGCCAGGATGAATTACAGCAGTTGGATATGCTGAATGTTGAAGACAGAGTAAAACAACTGAAGCTAAATCTTGTTTATAAAATTGCTCACAAACAATGTCCAGAATATCTTGCTGTCAATTTTGTCAAGGTTGGGAACCAAAGCAATCATAGTACTAGGGGGAGAGAGCACAACTTTGTAGTACCCACAGTCAGTGGCCAGGCTTCAAACACCTTTTATTGTACAGCAATAAAGGAATGGAACAGACTACCCGCACATGTCAAAGCCAGTCATAGCATGAACCAGTTCAAGAAGAGTGCCAAAAGGTGTCTGATGAATGTAGCTACAGAAAGGGAGGGGAATGATTTTCTATTTTTTAGCTAACATACGTGTAAATTTTACCTTATTCCTAGTAATGACCCTCGTAGTGTAGATAGTCTTAATGACCTTGGTGTAGTAGATAGTCTTTTTAGTATGATAATAAGATGTTATCTTCATTATAGAATAATAAGAAAATATTATAACCTTTATATTATAATAATAAGGTAAAAGGACCCCAATGGAAATAAGTCACTGTCTGACCTTTTTGGGTTATCCTAGGTTCTCTATACATATGCTGCTATGTATGATAATTCTATGTAACTGTATTTGTGTATACCTGAATAAACTTATTTACTTACTTATTCTCTTATACATTTAAAGATGTATTTTTTTCATTAATGTTAATGCAAAAATTTTTAATTTTGCACCAAAAGAATCTTAGAAAACTTACCTAACCTTATTATAACAAGCAATTTATTTTAGCTTAACCCAGCTAAATATATTTTAAATACGTTTACAATAATTTAGTACTAAACAAACACAATCAAATATATTTTTTTCGTTAGGTTCAGAATGATTTTGTCGAAATTATTGCATACACAAATTTTCACTTGTCCTATATGGCAAGATGAGCGTTGCTATTTAAGCCAAGATCGCAAGTTCTGCCTATTCGGCACGACATTGCATGCATGCATGCATATATATATATATATATATATATATATATATATATATATATATATATATATATATATATATATATATATATATATATATATATATATATATATTATCGTGCCGAATAGGTAAAAATTGGTCACTTAGCAAGAACTCATTTAAAATTAAGTCCTCTCTAAAAAATTTCTCTTAAACATTTGAAGATATATTTTTCCTTTATATTAATGTAAAAAATAATTTTGCACCTAAAGAACCTTAGAAAACTTACCTAACCTTATTATAACATGCGCAATTTAATTTAGTCTAATCCATCTAAATATATTTTAGATAAGTTTACAATAATTTACAATAATCTAGCATTCTTGATGAGCTCAGTGATTCTTCACCTTCTCCTGCAAAGGGAACGTCTCTCTCTTTCTATCCAGTTTACTTCTCTTTTTTTTTTTCTTAGTGGAATATGCCTTGAACATACTTCAGCTACCAGAAAGTTCCCTTCGAGGAAGGTTCCTTGATGTTGGTGAGGGGCTCTTGATTTAGGGAATTGGATCTGTGCCCCAGTTCCCCGAATTAAGCCTGAATGCCTTCCACATCCCCCCCCCAGGCGCTGTATAATCCTCCGGGTTTAGCGCTTCTCCCTTGATTATAATAATAATAATACCAGAAAGTTGATCTTTTCAAGGCACTGGTTTGGATCCATGTTATTTAAGGTATCTTCCCAACATGTTTCATTTAAGACAGGGTTTACCTGGTCCCAGTTGATGTTCTTGTTGAAGTTGTGTTTGGCAAAGGTACCCCTCACAGCAATAGGCATTTTGCTGATCAGGACTCCTCTGCATGTAAGTTTGGACTTCGATTAGATTGTGATCAGAATTGGTTGTTTTTTATATTATGTTTCTTACCAGGTCCTCATTATTTGTGAAAATAAGATCAAGTGTGTTCTCCAGTCTTGTGGCTCCACTATCTGTTGTCTTAGGGTGTGTTTATTGCAGAAATTCAGCAGCTTCTGTGTGTGTGTGACTTTTCATCTGAGCTGCCTCCAGGGATTATTTCTGATACAACATTATTTGCTACATTCTTCCTTTTTGTAAGTCTTAGATTGAAGTCACCAAGCAGCAAGATGTCTGGATTATTATTATTATAATCAAGGGGGAAGCGCTAAACCCGGAGGATTATACAGCGCCTGGGGGGGATGTGGAAGGCATTCAGGCTTAATTCGGGGAACTGGAGCACAGATCTAATTCCCTAAATCAAGAGCCCCTCACCAACATCAAGGAACCTTCCTTGAGGGGAAGATGTCTGGAGATAGGCCTGGAAGGTTTTCCAGACAGTAGTCAATTTTCAATAGCTATTCCTTGAACTGTTGGAAAGTCGCATCTGGTGGCTTATAGACAAGCACAATGACTAAGTTTTAGTTCTTGATTTTTATTGTTAGAACTTCAACTACATTTGTGATGCAGTAAAAATTGTCCCAGCGCGAGAGGCAGCAGTGCTGCAGCTCAGACAATGCACCGAGTCATGAGCTCAAAAGCTGGGAAATGCTTTAGAGAAAAGTTTGTGGACCATGAGACTTGCTGGCACATTTCTTGACTCACGAAATCGTAATGACACGATTGCAAACAAACCATACCACGGGCGGGGATAGAACCCGCGGTCATAGATCGCGGGTTCTATCCCCGCCCGTGTTATGGTCTGGCACATTTCTCTTCCTTTTATCGGAACGTTCCTTCACCGCAATAAGAGCGTCGGTGCAAAGGCTGTGTGTACTCGCTTAATTGTGGTTGTAAGGGTAGTGTCATAGCTCCTGGCCCTCGCCTCTTCGCTGGTCGCTACTACTGTGTAGTAGTAGTGGTAATAGTTGTAGTCGTAGTAGTTGTCATAGTAATAATAGTAGTAGTTACTAGTTGACAAAGTTACTTGTCAACTAGTGTGTGTGTGTGTACACTCACCTAGTTGTGATTGCAGGGGCCGAGTCACAGCTACTGGCCCCACGTCTTCACTGGTCGCTACTAGGTGTGTGTGTGTGTGTGTGTGTGTGTGTGTGTGTGTGCGCGTGCATGTGAGCGCCAATGTGCGTGCGCGCGCCTGTGAATTTAGCTCTTGCAAATGTCATTTTTTCCTGCGTTAAAACTAACTGTATAATGCCTTACCCTGAGTGACCTGAGCCACATGTGTGTACACCCCCGCCTGGCCACCCCCACACACTCTTCTGACACTCATGAACCTCGTCATCTTGTGTACACAGTCTGGTAACCTATGACCTGGGGACAGCCACACTTTTCTCCAAGACATTAGGAGGAGCAAATTAACCAGCTGGTGTTGATGCAGGGTTCCTCAAGGCGCGGTCGCTTGTTAATCAAGCGACTGCCATTCCCGCACGACCTCTGACCTCGCTCTTGGCGTCAATTGCACTGATTCAGCGAGGATAGACTAGAAACTGGCTTTGTGCGGTAATTGACGGGAACTGATGCCGTTATTTCATCAACTAAGATGTCAGTTTTATTCTAATTACTCTTATCATCATGCATTAACTCATCATCGTCATAATTTTTCGTCATTATCATCATCATCATCATCATCATCATCATCATCATCATCATCATCATCGTCGTCGTCGTCGTCGTCGTCGTCGTCGTCGTCGTCGTCGTCGTCGTCGTCGTCGTCGGTGAACCTGACACCGCTTGTGAGGTGTTCACCCACGCTCATGACCTCACCACTATCTATGACAAGCAGTAGTAACTTGTCATAATAGTGGTAACAGTCTTCAACACTGCTACTTCTGATATGAATATGCATTGCAGTCGCTGCGAAATCCAGGAAATGCATCCCTGTATTGCATAACCCCAGGGCCCTGCGCCTAGGTATGCACTCGATGGCAACAGGGCAGAGTGGACCATAAATTTCTAATACCGTTAAATATTACTTTTGAAGTTGAGAGGCGAAACAGACAGAAACAGTCACCAGTTAACACATAGAAGCTAATTTCCTAATTTCTTCAGTAAGAATGGCAAAGTAGGACATACACAGCCCAAAACTAATTTGAACCTTCAGCAAGAAACACCATCTTCGAAACCAAACTGAAGAGGCAATTACTTGTTTTCTCAGAGTGACCAGCATCCTAAAATGTTCCAGCACATTGAGTTTGATACCGTTCAGAAGCTGCATTAGCCAGCTTAATCAGTGATGAAGGATTCAGGCTGATCAATGTAGATATTCAGAAATTATCTCAAGAAACGAGTGTTTCAGTTTTCCAAACGTTTTCATCAATCAAAATAGTAAACTGAGACCTACACAGGCCGAAATCGCTCCAAAAATTTCTTGATGTAAGATAGTCCAGTATTTAAAGTTAAGTAAACAAGCTAGTAATTTTTATTGCGTTTTGGTTACAAATCGTCATATTTTTTTCACAATGGTCTTTAGTACACACAGATGTTATGTGTATATGAAAGTATATTATGTAGATTTAACCAAGGATAACCCTACTAGTAAAGTGACTGTGACTTATATCTGATCAGAAGAGACATTATCCACTTATTTCACAGAAAATAAATTGTTTAGTAAAATTGACACATTAAAACTAAGACAACCTAAAATCAAGACGCAGCTGCCTTTGTGGAATTTACATCAGTTCCTGAGTGTCATTTGAGACATGTTTGTGGCAGATCCCAGACACAGGTGTGGTAGGATTGTAGACAGTAAGGTTAGAAAATACCTGTGGATTCCATCTCGCATTGGTCTTCAAAGGCATGACAGAAATGATGAATTGGCAGAGACATCTGTCTTCCAGGAGGAAGTAGATTTACAGTCTTGGGCTGTCAACTAGTAGTTTGAGAACAATAATACGAAGAGAAATTCAGGTGAGGTTCATTGTCTTCAGGCTGAGAAAGACTGGCACCAGTTAGTCTGTCATCATTATACCACGTAGGAACCACCATGTTAATGGTGCATCAAACAGAATCAGCAGACACTTGGCTCCTGGCCCCACCTCTCCGCATTGTGTGTGTAGTTACTAGTAGTCAAAGACGCTTGTCGATATGTGTACTCACCTAATTGTGGTTGCAGGGGTCGATTCATGGCTCCTGGCCCCGCCTCTTCACTGGTCGCTACTAGGCCCTCTCTCCCTGCTCCATGAGCTTTATTATATCTTTTCTTAAAGCTATATATGGATCCTGCCTCCACTACATCACTTTCCAGATTGTTCCACTTCCTGACAACTCTATGACTAAAGAAATATTTCCTAACATCCCTCTGACTCGTCTGAGTCTTTAACTTTCAACTGTGATCTCTTGTTGCTGTGTCCCATCTCTGGAACTTACTGTGTGTGTACTCACCTAATTGTGGTTGCAGGGGTCGATACTTAGCTCCTGGCCCAGCCTCTTTGCTGATCGCTACTAGGTCCTCTCCCTCTCTGCTTCCTGAGCTTTGTCATACCTCTTCTTAAAACTATGTATGGTTCCTGCCTCCACTACTTCACTTGCTAGGCTATTTCACTTCCTGACGACTCTATGATTGAAGAAATACTTCCTAACGTCCCTGTGACTCGTCTGAGTCTTCAGATTCCAGTTGTGACCCCTTGTTTCTGTGACCCCTCTCTGGAACATCCTGTCTCTGTCCACCTTGTCTATTCCCCGCAGTATCTTGTATGTCGTTATCATGTCTCCTCTGACCCTTCTGTCCTCCAGTGTCATAAGTCCGATTTCCCTCAACCTTTCCTCGTACGACATTCTCCTGAGCTCTAGAACCAGCCTTGTTTCAAACCTTTGTACTTTCTCTAACTTCTTGACGTGCTTGACCAGGTGTGGGTTCCAGACTGGTGCTGCATACTCCAGTATGGGCCTGACGTACACAGTGTACAGTGTCTTGAACGATTCGTTGTTAAGGTATCGGAACGCTATTCTCAGGTTTGCCAGGCGCCCGTATGCTGCAGCAGTTATTTGGTTGATGTGTGCCTCCGGTGACGTGCTCGGTGTTATGATCACCCCAAGGTCTTTCTCCCTGAGTGAGGTCTGTAGTCTTTGTCCACCTAGCCTATACTCTGTCTGCGGTCTTCTTTGTCCCTCCCCAATCTTCATGACTTTGCATTTGGCAGGGTTGAATTCGAGAAGCCAGTTTCTGGACCACGTGTCCAGCCTGCCCAGGTCTCTTTGCAGTCCTGCCTCATCCTCATCCGATTTAATTCTTCTCATCAGCTTCACATAATCTGCGAATAGGGACACTTCAGAGTCTATTCCTTCCATCATGTCCGCATATATCAAAAAGAGCACTGATCCTAGAACTGACCCCTGTGGGACCCCGCTCGTCACAGGCGCCCACTGTGATACCTCTTCACGTACCATGACTCGTTGTTGCCTTCCTGTCAGGTATTCCCTGATCCATTGCAGTGCCCTCCCTGTTATATGCGCCTGATCCTCCAGCTTCTGCACTAATCTCTTGTAAGGAACTGTGTCAAAGGCCTTCCTGCAGTCCAGGAAAATGCAATCAACCCACGCCTCTCTCTCGTGTCTTACTTCTGCTACCTTGTCATAAAACTCCAGAAGGTTTGTGACACAGGATTTGCCTTCCATGAACCCATGCTGGTTTTCATTTATAATCTTGTTCCGTTCCAGGTGTTCCACCACTCTCCTCCTCATAATGTTCTCCATTACTTTGCACACAATACATGTCAGAGAGACAGGTCTGTAGTTTAGTGCCTCGTTTCTGTTTCCTTTCTTAAATATGGGGATTACATTTGCTGTCTTCCATTTCTCAGATAGTTGCCCAGTTTCGAGGGATGTGTTGAAGATTGTGGTTAGGGGCACGCACAGCATCTCTGCTCCTTCTCCAAGGACCCACGGGGAGATGTTTTCCGGTCCCATCGCCTTTGAGGTATCAAGGTCACTTAGCAGCTTCTGCACCTCCTCCTCGGTTGTTCGTATGTCATCCAACACTTGGTATATTCCCTCTTGATGTTCCCTTCTGTGCTGTCCTGTCTCTACTGTAAAAACTTCCTTAAATCTCCTGTTTAGCTCCTCACATACCTCCTGATCATTTCTTGTGAGTTCTCCACCTTCTGTCCTCAGTCTGATCACCTGGTCTTTGACTGTGTGTGTGTGTGTGTGTGTGTGTGTGTGTGTGTGTGTGTGTGTGTGTGTGTGTGTGTGTGTGTGTGTGTGTGTAAGCTCAAGAACTAATTTTGCACTTAATGGTTGGTGATAATATTTCACAAATTATATACAGTGATGGATCTAAGCAGGAATCTACTGGCAGAGCTGCGTCTGTTCTTGTTGCCACCTCCCTGAATAAGAGTGATAGAAACTATGTTGACTTCCGTATAGGAATTAACAACTGGGCGTCTACACTGCAAACTAAATTGTTTGTCATCCACATGGCACTAAATTTAACTTATGACACAAATATTGACTTTATGATTACTATTATTGATCGACTCAGTAACCGCGAGTTCATACCCCACCCGTACCGTGGTTTTTACTCACAATTCACACACTGAATTACTCCTTCACAATAAATCTGATAAGCTAGCCAAAGAAAGTACCTTAAAGGAAAACATAACTTTAACATGTCTTTGCCTAGCATTAATAATAACATATAAGAGAAGTAAATAATGAAACTGAATGTTATAAGAATGCAGTTAGAAGCCTGAGAAGATGTATAACCAACTACGATAATATGAACGTAGATAAGTACGACTATGGGGCAACTTGCAATGTAAGCAGACTGACTGATGTTGTAGTGGCCAGGCTTAGGCTTGGTTACAAGTACTTCTGGCAGTTTGGGAGACACACTGATGATCAAACTAAATGCAAAGTATGTGGCTAACTCCAGGGTTATTATCGTGAACACTGTGCTCAATTGTCCACTTGTTGAGGATTACAGAGATAGACACCATGTCAAGATATCTTAGTAATGAAACTATAATACAAGGCATATTAAGCAAATTTCTTAAATTTGCTTAAAATAGATGAGTGAACCGTAGGTATAAACCCAGATGCACTCCTGTTAATCCATCTGGGGGTTAAGTCATAAGTTTTTTATTTATCCGTGCGCTCTTGTGCTACCAGCCACAGGATGGATATGAGATGCACAATAAATTAGCCGCAATGCCGGCAAAATCTAATCCACGAGCGCTGGGGAAGTGATAATGGGAATCTTGGTAAAATGTGTACTCGGCGCTATATGACCCTTGTAGGTTTAGCGCTTCTTCTTGATTATAATAATTCGTAAAATTTGGATTGGTCGCCTTAGCAAACTACAAAATATATTTCCTAACATTTTTTTGAACTGGATATATTTTCTTGCATTGTTTTCTTGTTCTTGTTACACTCATACAGTCTAACACTACTTACATTTACACTGCCTAGATCTTTCAGGTCATTATCATATCTTTCCTTAATTCGATATTTCAAAGAGGTATGGGTTAGTTCTCTCAGTCTTCATATCATTCTCCTCAGCTCTGTTAACGAACCTCTGGACACTCGATCATCTTTTTATGAATGATTATTTGTGGGCTCCACACTGGCGCTGCATACTCTGACACATTCTGATATTTACAGCTTTCTCCTCTAAACTGGAATCTGAGCTTCACTGCTTCCCTCTGGTGTTCGTCATCCTGTACTTGGAGGTTGAACTCTACGCCAACCCATGTACTCCTACGCCCACTCAACTAACATCCACCTACAAGCCGACTCATCCACCCTCACGCCCAGTTAGCAACTAAACCGCCCATCCCTAGACGAAATAAGTCACTTTACCTGACTTTTTTGGGTTATCCTAGGCAATTTACACTATGAAAATTGTACTTATGTGGTGAGGCGAGGCAGCGGGTTGGAGTGGGGAGGCGAGGCAGCGGGTGGGAGTGGCGAGGCGAGGCAGCGGGTGGGAGTGGTGAGGCGAGGCAGCGGGTGGGTGTGGTGAGGCGAGGCAGCGGGTGGGTGTGGTGAGGCGAGGCAGTGGGTTGGAGTGGTGAGGCGAGGCAGTGGGTGGGAGTGGTGAGGCGAGGCAGCGGGTGGGTGTGCCACCATCACCATCACCACCATCCACCACCACCACCATCACCACCACCACCACCATCCACCACCACCACCATCACCACCACCACCATCACCACCACCATCACACACCACCACCATCACCACCACCACCACCATCACTCATCACCACCACCACCAGTACCACCACCACCATCACCACCATCACCACCACCACCACCATCACCATCACACCACCACCACCATCCACCATCACCACCACCATCACCACCACCACCACCACCACCACCATCACCACCATCACCACACCACCACCATCACCACCACCATCACACCATCACCACCACCATCACCATCACCACCACCATCCACCACCATCCACCACCGCCATCACCACCACCACCATCACAACCATCACCACCAACACCATCACCACCACCATCACATCACCACCACTCACCACCATCACACACCACCACCATCACCACCACCACCACCACCATCACCACACCATCACCACACCACCATCACCATCCCATACCCACCACCATCACCATCACCACCACTCACCATCACCATCACCACCCACCACCATCACTAACCACCACCATCACCATCCACCACCACCACCACCACCACCATCACCATCCTCAGTCACCCACCATCACCACCATCCTACACACCACCACCACCATCACCTCACCACACACACGACCTCCAGTATCACCACCATTACCACCCTCACTAACACCAGACCTCAGTATCACCACCATTACCACCCTCACTAACACCAGACCTCAGTATCACCATCATCACCACCCTCACTAACACCAGACCTCAGTATCACCACCATTACCACCCTCACTAACACTCAGACCTGTCATCACACACATTACCACCTCACATACACGACGTTCACTATCCACCACCATCACACACATACAGTATTATCACTACACATACAACCTCACCACCATACACACACGCACAGGGCAGGGCTGTAATCGACCTACAACCACAATTAGATAGCCCACACCACACACACACACACACACACACACACACCTCCACACCTACACACACACACACACACACACACACACACACACACACACACACACACACACCACACACACACACACACACACACACACACACACACACACACACACACACCACACACACACACAATCACACACAATCACACACAATCACACACAATCACACACACACACACACACACACACACACACACACCACACACACACACACACGCACGCACACAATCACTAGGATCTAAGTCTCGACCCCTGCAACCACAATTAGGTGAGTGTACACACAGTCTTGTCGTGCGGGGCTGCAACTGGCCTTTTTTTTTCTTAAGAAAATTTCTAAGAGTAAAGTGTAACCCGAGCACATTCGCACGTGTGTATGTGTGTGTGTGTGTGGGTGGGTGGGTGTACGTGTGTGTGTGTGTGTGTACGTGTGTGTGTGTGTCTCTGTGTGTGTGTGTGTGGGTGGGTGTACGTTGTGTGTGTGGGTGGGTGTATGTGTGCGTGGGTGGGTGTACGTTGTGTGTGTGTGTGATGATGTGTGGTGTGTATGATATTATAGTGTGTGTTAGTGTGTGTGTTGTGGCTAATAGTGTGTGTGAGCAGTTCAGTCTCGTTTTTCATCCTTCTCTTTAATGTCATCATTATTCTGATTATGATCATTATCAGCGATGTTTCCCTCATTATCATCGTCGTTAGCATATCCTCATCGTTATCATCGTCATTATTATTATGACCAATAATTTCAAAATAAAATAAGTTCCATTTTTTTTCTCCTCTACTGTTATTTTTTACATTCTCTCTACTCTTTCTCTTTTTAAATCCTTTCCTACAGTGAGAAATCTCTTTTCCTGTAAATGTTAGTTAATTGTTAAGCTATGTTAGGCAATGACCTCAGAATCATTAGAAGATAAACAACAGGAAGCATACACACCGGCGCCCTCACTCTTGAGATTCTGCCATGACACCACATAATTGATGCTCTGATGGCTCTTCTCTCAACTAACTTCAACTCTGATAGATCTTGTCTCAGCTAACTTCAATTCATTCTGATGGATCTTGTCTCAACTAATTTCATCTCACTCTGATGGATCTTGTCTCAGCTAACTTGACTCACGAGGATGGCCCGACTTTCTTCGTTTTTTTTTCTTTCTAATACTGTGATTTTAAAGTGTTTTTAACAATGTTTCTTTTGACTGTGGGTTTTATAAGAGTTATTGTTTTAAAGTGTTGGGTGTTTTGACAGTGTGGTTTTCTTGAATAGGTGTTAGTTTTAAACAGTAGATGTTTTAACAGTGTAAGTTTTTAACGTTGTGTGCATATGATATTGTGGGTTTTTAACCGTGCGAATGTTTTATCAGTCTTTTGATAGTTTTTTTTTTTAGCGATGTGGGCTTTTTAAAAGTGTTGGTTTTTAAGACTGGCTTTTAATGTCGGGCTTTTAACAGTGAGGGTTTTTAATTCGGATTTTTAACAATATTGGTTTTTAAGTGTATAATTTTAATAGTGTAGGGTTTAACAGTGTGGGTTTTTAATAGTGTGTTTAATAGTATGGGTGTTTAATAGTGTGTGTATTTAATAGTGTGTGTATTTAATAGTGTGTGTATTTAATAGTGTGTGTATTTAATAGTGTGTGTATTTAATAGTGTGTGTATTTAATAGTGTGTGCATTTAATAGTGTGTGTATTTAATAGTGTGTGTATTTAATAGTATGGGTTTAACAGTGTGGGTTTTTAATAGTGTGTTTAATAGTATGGGTGTTTAATAGTGTGTGTATTTAATAGTGTGTGTATTTAATAGTGTGTGTATTTAATAGTGTGTGTATTTAAAGTGTGTGTATTTAATATGTGTATTTAATAGTGTGTATTTAATAGTGTGTGTATTTAATAGTGTGTGTATTTAATAGTGTGTGTATTTAATAGTGTGTGTATTTAATAGTGTGGGTATTTAATAGTGTGGGTATTTAATAGTGTGGGTATTTAATAGTGTGTGTATTTAATAGTATGGGTATTTAATAGTGTGGGTATTTAATAGTGTGGGTATTTAATAGTGTGGGTATTTAATAGTGTTTTTAATAGTGTCGGCTTTGATAGCATCGTTTTTAACATTGTGGGCTTTTAACAGTGTGGGTACTCAGTGTGGGTTCTTAACAGTGTAGGTTTTGAACGGCGTTGTTTTAACACTGGGTTTTTAATAGTGTGGGTTTTCAACCGTGGGTTTATACCAGTGTAGATTTTTAACAATGTTTTTTAAGAGTTTATGGTTTTTAACAGTGTAGTATTTAAACAGTGCAAGTTTTTAACGATAAGTTTTTTTTAATTGGCTTTTTTTAACTGTTGATTTTTAGCAGTACAAGTTTTTAACAGTGCAAGACTTTTAGGTGTAAATTTTTAACAGTGGACTTTTAAACGATCTGCGTTCCAAAACCAGGCACACAGGTAGGACCATTTACACTGTAACTTTAAAGAGCAGTTAGGTCTTACCAGGTACACTGGTAAGACTATTGACGGGTACCTGGTTTTGTTGTGTGTGTTGACTTTCTCTTGTTTTGTCTGGGTTCACCTGCAGTTAATGAATCAGCAAGGTCGTAAAACCAGTGATCTCTCGTCCAGTAGACATTCTGACAGTGTTTACAAGCTCCCCAGAGAGCCAAGGACCACATAAACACACCATTAAGGCCCCTAACGAGTCCCATCTGTATCAAACTTCATCAACCTGTTAATTGATTCAGCCCACGTCTGAAGATGACAGCCTCTCGTCTTGTTGAATCCAAGCGGCGATCTGATGACGGTGGTTAGGAGGAAAAAAAACATGTTGCTAAATAAGGATCTGAGGCAACGTTTCGCTTTTGCCATGTAACAACTTGGCAGAGCTGTAATAGAGCCAAAAGTTCCTTCAGAATTGTCTTCCTTTACTCAGCAGGTTTATTTGATTAAACAGAAAAGTATACCTCAACAGACTTCAGACTCTCTCCTCAGTATGATGGTTACATAGTGGGAACAAAAGCTATGCTTCCACGTCATGTTCCATCACAGAGAATGAGCTTCATACATTAGATAATGAAATGTATCTGTCACCCTGAGCTGGGAGACTTCAGTAAGATGATAAGGATATTGTCACGCATTCCGCTATGGATTCAGTAGCCTAAGGCAGCTTTAAAGGACTGGTTTCAGTAGAGCTAAGACATTGTTGCTGGGAATTACCAGCTCTCATGGTGGCGCAGCCAACACACAGGGAAATGTAATAAGGATATCATCAGAGAGAGAGAGACAGACAGATTAGTTTAGGTTAGGTAAAATTAAGTTTTGCCGCAGATTGTGCATCTCGTGTTCATATTGGTGACGGTGGTCGGTAAACTCCTGCTTAGATCCATTAGTGTATATAAGTTGTGATGTATTATTACTAACAATTAAGCGATAAATTTCTTCATGAACAGTTGCCTTTGCAAGTGATTACTATTGATGAGAGTCTTGGGAGGGGCCTTCATGTATGTGAGCTCAGTTAGGCATAAGAATTAATTATCGGGTGTCTACACTGCAAATTGAATTGTTTGCCAACCTGATGACACCGAAGTCAACTTACGACACTGAGCGTGAGTTTGATTATTACTGATTATCTGTCATCACTAAAGGTTCTTGACTCGCATAATGATTCCAATAACATGCTCTTGGGAGAAGCCAGGTATAGAAACTGCGAAATCAGAGAAAAGGGAATTAACGTACAATTTTTATGTATTTCATCACATACTGAATAACTCGTTCATGATAAAGTTGATAAATTAGCCAAAGTAATCGAAGGGGGAAAAATGTAGAAGAAAACTTTGTCTGTGTCTAGCATTAGGAATAACATTGGGAGAGAAGTAAATAATGAAAGTGAATGTCAAAGAAATGCATATAGAAGCCAGAGTAGATCTATCACTCACTATGATAACGTGAATGTAAATAAGCATGTACACGGAGCAACTTGAAGTGTAAACAGACTGATGTTGTAATAGGTCAGCCCGTTCTCTCAACGATAGACATCATGTCACTGATGAAAAGGTATTCAAGTGGGTGGCAGCTGAATGTACTTAGTTACAAGCTCTTCTGGCAGTCTGGTAGACACAGATTATGATCAAACTAAATGAAAATTATATGGTCAGCCATATGGTCACTGATGCAACCCCTGAATGGGTTGAAATGTATGTTATGTATACATATTACATGTATATTACCTTTTCATATAATTTTACATTGCTTATATTTGCGATAATAGCTAAATCGTAAATATATTGCTTTATATTATTATTATTTGACTTAGTTAAATTTTGTTAGGTAGGATGTAACATATGTGCTCAGTTCAAGTCTTGATTGTCTAAATACTGTAATTATCGCTCTTTGCTCGTTACTCTGCCGGCTTCTGTTGCTGGGCAACAGCTGTCCATGGAGCTATCACGTGATAGAGGGGGGGGTGGTGTCCTCACCTCGCCTGAAGTATTCAGTCTGGTCTAGACTTGCTGGGTGGTTGGACGTATTCCAGACAAAGTGCCTAAATCTCCCTTATAGGCCCTTGTTGGAAGATCGTCTCCAACTTTCGTGTAGGTTCTGTGAGACTCTGTTCACAGAACATTGTATAGAGTTTGTGATTTTCGACATTGTACTGAGGTTGTGTGTCGCATAGACACTCTAAACAACTCAGGTCCTGAGCTGTAGCTTCTGACCTAATTTGTAATGGTATCTATGTATTGTCACAGTCGGAGATTTTCATATGCTGGACTTAGATTCAGTAGTATGGGAGTTTTGTGACTTGTGGAGGATCTGCTGATGGCCCCTACTTAGTATCGTTATATTATCTCCTTGTTCCTGATTCTGTGTCGCAGTTGCTTGTTATATTGCTATTGGGCTTAGCATTCTTTGTTGTTCAAGCAGACTGTTCTGGTTGCCAGTCGGTCAAGAAGTTTATGTGAGGACTTTGTCAGTCACTTGTTTAAGTCTAGTCGAGTCGTGAGACATAGCGAACTACTTAGAGCACTTAAACACACACACACAAACTTGTACATATTTGTAATATCTTATTAAATGTTAATGTATCAGACGGTACTTAAGAATTATAAATGTGATATGTGCTTTCAGCACAATACTACTGCACACGAGAGAAGTGATTATTATTATTTTGATTACTGTGATTAATTTAATTTAATTTGATAATATACCTCTAGACTATGATAAATAAATTTATTAAATTTTAATTTCTCTAGTTAGTAGCCTACCAGTTGTAATCCTGAAGCACTAATAATTCATACTGAATTCTAATGGATAATTGGACAAGGATACTGACTAATTGTTACAAAAACCCAGTAACAGGCTGGATGCTAGAAGGGCAGTCCTTTCTAGTATTCACTGGAGATCTCTAAGCTTTTAGAGTCGCATTTTTTGTAACAGTCACTTTCTTCAGCACTATGTTCTTTATTGTCCTCTTATTGAGAATGTAGAGATAGACGGTATAACCTATGTGATGTATGTCAGCGTATGTGATTAATGAAAATAAGATACCACACATAATAAGCAAATACCCTAAATTTGGTTTCAGCAGATAAGATAATTATAGATTTAACTCTAGATGTATCCCTGCCCCGTGTCTGGCAAGAAACACTAATGGAGGGATTTCGAAGTGCTTCGAGTACATTCTAGTTTGGCTCATCCCAAGACCTATTTGCTCTTATTTTCTGCCGTAACTTTCATTATGTTATGAGTCAATGTGAATCTAAACATTTATTATTACTGCTTAAGAGGAATAGTGAAACACCCTCTCCTATGCATAGAACGACACTACTTCAGATCTCAATTCTGTTTTCCGCTTAGGAAGGAGGTAGGGACTTTTTTTTGATTGGTTACTTTTGGATGGCGAGGTCTTCTCCTAGTGGACGAATGCTAAGCCAAAAATTTCTTGAAAGGCTCTAATTAGGCCTAATGATAACTGCAGTGTTATTTGCCCGACTAAGGGTATTAACTCTTTTGGTGGCTAGTTCCAAGACCTTTTGTGTATACTTATGTTCTTTATTATTTTATTATCACACCGGCCGATTCCCACCAAGGCAGGGTGGCCCGAAAAAGAAAAACTTTCACCATCATTCACTCCATCACTGTCTTGCCAGAAGGGTGCTTTACACTACAGTTTTTAAACTGCAACATTAACACCCCTCCTTCAGAGTGCAGGCACTGTACTTCCCATCTCCAGGACTCAAGTCCGGCCTGCCGGTTTCCCTGAATCCCTTCATAAATGTTACTTTGCTCACACTCCAACAGCACGTCAAGTATTAAAAACCATTTGTCTCCATTCACTCCTATCAAACACGCTCACGCATGCCTGCTGGAAGTCCAAGCCCCTCGCACACAAAACCTCCTTTACCCCCTCCCTCCAACCCTTCCTAGGCCGACCCCTACCCCGCCTTCCTTCCACTACAGACTGATACACTCTTGAAGTCATTCTGTTTCGCTCCATTCTCTCTACATGTCCGAACCACCTCAACAACCCTTCCTCAGCCCTCTGGACAACAGTTTTGGTAATCCCGCACCTCCTCCTAACTTCCAAACTACGAATTCTCTGCATTATATTCACACCACACATTGCCCTCAGACATGACATCTCCACTGCCTCCAGCCTTCTCCTCGCTGCAACATTCATCACCCACGCTTCACACCCATATAAGAGCGTTGGTAAAACTATACTCTCATACATTCCCCTCTTTGCCTCCAAGGACAAAGTTCTTTGTCTCCACAGACTCCGAAGTGCACCACTCACTCTTTTTCCCTCATCAATTCTATGATTCACCTCATCTTTCATAGACCCATCCGCTGACACGTCCACTCCCAAATATCTGAATACGTTCACCTCCTCCATACTCTCTCCCTCCAATCTGATATTCAATCTTTCATCACCTAATCTTTTTGTTATCCTCATAACCTTACTCTTTCCTGTATTCACCTTTAATTTTCTTCTTTTGCACACCCTACCAAATTCATCCACCAATCGCTGCAACTTCTCTTCAGAATCTCCCAAGAGCACAGTGTCATCAGCAAAGAGCAGCTGTGACAACTCCCACTTTGTGTGTGATTCTTTATCTTTTAACTCCACGCCTCTTGCCAAGACCCTCGCATTTACTTCTCTTACAACCCCATCTATAAATATATTAAACAACCACGGTGACATCACACATCCTTGTCTAAGGCCTACTTTTACTGGGAAAAAATTTCCCTCTTTCCTACATACTCTAACTTGAGCCTCACTATCCTCGTAAAAACTCTTCACTGCTTTCAGTAACCTACCTCCTACACCATACACTTGCAACATCTGCCACATTGCCCCCCTATCCACCCTGTCATACGCCTTTTCCAAATCCATAAATGCCACAAAGACCTCTTTAGCCTTATCTAAATACTGTTCACTTATATGTTTCACTGTAAACACCTGGTCCACACACCCCCTACCTTTCCTAAAGCCTCCTTGTTCATCTGCTATCCTATTCTCCGTCTTACTCTTAATTCTTTCAATTATAACTCTACCATACACTTTACCAGGTACACTCAACAGACTTATCCCCCTATAATTTTTGCACTCTCTTTTATCCCCTTTGCCTTTATACAAAGGAACTATGCATGCTCTCTGCCAATCCCTAGGTACCTTAGCCTCTTCCATACATTTATTAAATAATTGCACCAACCACTCCAAAACTATATCCCCACCTGCTTTTAACATTTCTATCTTTATCCCATCAATCCCGGCTGCCTTACCCCCTTTCATTTTACCTACTGCCTCACGAACTTCCCCCACACTCACAACTGGCTCTTCCTCACTCCTACAAGATGTTATTCCTCCTTGCCCTATACACGAAATCACAGCTTCCCTATCTTCATCAACATTTAACAATTCCTCAAAATATTCCTTCCATCTTCCCAATACCTCTAACTCTCCATTTAATAACTCTCCTCTCCTATTTTTAACTGACAAATCCATTTGTTCTCTAGGCTTTCTTAACTTGTTAATCTCACTCCAAAACTTTTTCTTATTTTCAACAAAATTTGTTGATAACATCTCACCCACTCTCTCATTTGCTCTCTTTTTACATTGCTTCACCACTCTCTTAACTTCTCTCTTTTTCTCCATATACTCTTCCCTCCTTGCATCACTTCTACTTTGTAAAAACTTCTCATATGCTAACTTTTTCTCCCTTACTACTCTCTTTACATCATCATTCCACCAATCGCTCCTCTTCCCTCCTGCACCCACTTTCCTGTAACCACAAACTTCTGCTGAACACTCTAACACTACATTTTTAAACCTACCCCATACCTCTTCGACCCCATTGCCTATGCTCTCATTAGCCCATCTATCCTCCAATAGCTGTTTATATCTTACCCTAACTGCCTCCTCTTTTAGTTTATAAACCTTCACCTCTCTCTTCCCTGATGCTTCTATTCTCCTTGTATCCCATCTACCTTTTACTCTCAGTGTAGCTACAACTAGAAAGTGATCTGATATATCTGTGGCCCCTCTATAAACATGTACATCCTGAAGTCTACTCAACAGTCTTTTATCTACCAATACATAATCCAACAAACTACTGTCATTTCGCCCTACATCATATCGTGTATACTTATTTATCCTCTTTTTCTTAAAATATGTATTACCTATAACTAAACCCCTTTCTATACAAAGTTCAATCAAAGGGCTCCCATTATCATTTACACCTGGCACCCCAAACTTACCTACCACACCCTCTCTAAAAGTTTCTCCTACTTTAGCATTCAAGTCCCCTACCACAATTACTCTCTCACTTGGTTCAAAGGCTCCTATACATTCACTTAACATCTCCCAAAATCTCTCTCTCTCCTCTGCATTCCTCTCTTCTCCAGGTGCATACACGCTTATTATGACCCACTTCTCGCATCCAACCTTTACTTTAATCCACATAATTCTTGAATTTACACATTCATATTCTCTTTTCTCCTTCCATAACTGATCATTTAACATTACTGCTACCCCTTCCTTTGCTCTAACTCTCTCAGATACTCCAGATTTAATCCCATTTATTTCCCCCCACTGAAACTCTCCTACCCCCTTCAGCTTTGTTTCGCTTAGGGCCAGGACATCCAACTTCTTTTCATTCATAACATCAGCAATCATCTGTTTCTTGTCATCCGCACTACATCCACGCACATTTAAGCAACCCAGTTTTATAAAGTTTTTCTTCTTCTCTTTTTTAGTAATTGTATACAGGAGAAGGGGTTACTAGCCCATTGCTCCCGGCATTTTAGTCGCCTCATACGACACGTATGGCTTACGGAGGAAAGATTCTTTTCCACTTCCCCATGGACACTAGAAGAAATAAAAAAGAACAAGAGCTATTTAGAAAAAGGAGAAAAATCTAGATGTATGTATATATATATATATGCATGTGCGTGTCTGTGAAGTGTGACCAAAGTGTAAGTAGGAGTAGCAAGATATCCCTGTTATCTTAGCGTGTTTATGAGACAGAAAAAGAAACCAGCAATCCTACCATCATGCAAAACAGTTACAGGTTTTTGTTTCACAGTCATCTGGCAGGACGGTAGTACTTCCCTGGGTGGTTGCTGTCTCAGACAGACAGACACAGAGATTAAATAAATAGTGTATATCATTAAGAGATACAGATCTTCTCATTGACACTTGTTGGAATATTCAGTGAAGTATTTGTAGTGATGAGGCGATGCAGGTGATGGCTAATGTTGTAATTACACCTTTGTGTGTGTCTGTATGTCTGTGTACTCACCTAGTAGTGGTTGCAGGGGTCAAGTCACAGTTCATGGCCCCACCTCTTCACTGGCGTTACTAGGTCACTCTCCTTACTCCTTGAGCTTTATCGTACCTCTTCTCAAAACTATGTATGGTACCTGCCTCCATTACCTCACTTTCTAGACTATTCCACTTCCTGACAACTCGATGGCTGAAGAAATTATTCCTAACATCCCTGTGACTCAACTGAGTCTTCACCTTCCAACTGTGACCCCTTGTTGCTGTGTCCCATCTCTGGAACAGCCTGTCTCTGTTCACGTTGTCGATTCATCTCAGTATTTTATATGTCGTTATCATATCTCCCCTATCTTTCCTATACTCCAGTGTCATCAAGTCGATTTCTCTTAACCTCTCCTCGTAGGACATGCTCTTTAGCTCCGGGACTAGTCTCGTTGCAAATTTTAGCACTTTCTCTAATTTCCTTACATGCTTGGCTAGGTGTGGGTTCCAAACTGGTGCTGCATACTCCAATATGGGCCTGACGTACACGGTGTACAGGGCCCTGAACAATTCCTTACTGAGATGTCGAAATGCTAGGCTCCCATATGTTGCAGCAGTTATTTCGTTGATGTGTGCCTCAGGAGATATGCTCGGTATTATACTCACCCCAAGATCCTTTTCCTTGAGTGAGGTTTGTAGCCACTGGTCCACTAGACTGTAATCTGTCTGCGATCTTCTTTGCCTTTCCCAATCTTTATAAGTTTGCACTATGTGGGGTTGAACTAGAGGAGGCAGTTTCTGGACCAGGCCTGCAGCCTGTCCAGATCCCTTTGTAGTCCTGCCTGGTCCTTCTCCGATTGAATTATCCTCATTAATTTCACGTCGTCTGCAAACAAGGACACTCCTGAGTCTATTCCTTCCGTCAAGTCATTCACATATACCAGAAACAGCACCGGTCCTAGGATTGGCTCTTGGGGAACCCCGCTCGTCACAGGCGCCCACTCTGACACCTCGTCGCGTACCATGACTCGCTGATGTCTTCCCGTCAGATATTCTCTGATCCATTGCAATGCCTTCTCTGTTATACCTGCTTGACTTTCCAGCTTTTGCACTAATCTCTCATGAGGAACTGTGTCGGAAGCCTTCCTACAGGCCAAGAAAATGCAATCTACCCACCCCTCTATCATTTGTCTTACTGCTCTCACCCTGCGATAGAACTCCAGTAGGTTTGTAACAGAGGATTTCCCGTCCCTGAAACCGTGCTGGTTGTCGTTGATAAGCTCATTCCTTTCTAGGTGCTCAACCATTCTTCTTCTGATAATTTTCTCCATGAGTTTACATACTATATATGTCAGTGACACTGGTCTCTAGTTTAATGTTTCGTGTCTGTCTCCTTTTTTAAAAATTGGGACTACATTTGCTGTCTTCCCTACCTCAGGTAGTCGCCCTGCTTCGATAGATGTGCTGAAGATTGTTGTTAGTGGTACACTTAATGTTTCTGCTCCCTCTCTCAGGACCCATGGAGAGATGTCTTCGGTCCCATCGTGTGTGTGTACTCGCCTAGTTGAGGTTGCAGGGGTCGAGTCCAACCTCCTGCCCCGCCTCTTCACTGGTCGCTACTAGGTCACTCTCCCTGAACCGTGAGCTTTATCATACCTCTGCTTAAAGCTATGTATGGATGCTGCCTAGACTACATCGCTTCCCAAACTATTCGACTTCCTGACTACTCTGTGGTTGATGAAGTACTTCTTAACATCCCTGTGATTCATCTGTGTCTTCAACTTACAACTGTGTCCCCTTGTTGCTGTGTCCCATCTCTGGAACATCCTGTCTTTGTCCACCTTGTCAATTCCTTTCAGTATTTTGTATGTCGTTATCAAGTCATCCCTATCTCTCCTGTCCTCCAGTGTCGTCAGGGTGTGTGTGTGTGTGTGTGTGTGTGTGTAGGCGTGTGTGTGTGTAGGCGTGTGTGTGTGTAGGCGTGTGTTAGTTACCATTCTGTCCGAGGCACATGTCGATTAGACACGTGTGTGTGTGTGTGTCTGTGTGTGTATGGGCGCGCGAGCCAGCCAGGCAGCCAGCCAGCCAGCGTGAACGTTCAGTGTTCACACATAAAGGCTTCAACACGACGGTCATTATGGACTGAGGAACACAAGTGTGTGTTGTTTCCTCTTCCCGTTGAACCAACTAATTACTCTTAACAAGAGGCAGGCACAAACTGCGCCGCGCTCCAGGAAACAATGCAATTTTGCAGCGGCTTCATTGTTATCACCAGCCCGCGATAATGACACCAGTAATTGCATCTCTCGTGACAGGTAACGAGGGCAAAACTACCAAACTGATGTTGTAATTAGAAATGGGTACTAATGGGAGATAACCACTGTATTGATTGCTGGGTTAGGGATGACGGTAACGGATAGGTTGTGGGTTATGCTGTTACTGGTTGTGTGGGTTATGCTGTTACTGGTTGTGTGGGTTATGCTGTTGCTGGTTGTGTGGGTTATGCTGTTACTGGTTGTGTGGGTTATGATGTTACTGGCTGTGTGGGTTATGATGTTACTGGTTGTGTGGGTTATGATGTTACTGGTTGTGTGGGTTATGATGTTACTGGTTGTGTGGGTTATGATGTTACTGGCTGTGTGGGTTATGATGTTACTGGCTGTGTGGGTTATGATGTTACAGGTTGTGTGGGTTATGATGTTACTGGTTGTGTGGGTTATGTTACTGGTTGTGTGGGTTATGATACAGGTTGTGGATTATGCTGTTACAGGTAGTGGGTTATGGTGTTACAGGTTGACGGGTTATGATGCTGTTACAGGTTGAAAGGGCTATGCTCTTACAGACCATACCACGGGCGGAGTTAAAATCCGCAATCTGAGTCACAAAACTCCAGACCGACGCTGGTAGACAGTCCCCCAGCCTGGAGGCTGGGGGACTGTCTACCAAAACTACGTCGTCGAGGGTGATGGACTGATTACATCATCTTTACATCTCTACTACTACTGCTGCCTCTTCTGTACTCGACTGAAGAAGCCTACTGTGTAGGCGAAACGTTTCTAAATAAAGATACCTAACTGTTGCATATGTATCTTATCAACTTGTCGGTACTGTATTCCATTATCATGTTCACTCTTTCTCCTGTTAGTCTTTTTTATCTGTCCCAGGCCGTGTTCCTCCCTTCTCCATGCCCTACGAGCGGAGAGGTCGAGGTTAATGCAGTGTTTAGGGTAGCAAGTTGCCCGCCTCTTCGTTGTTCTCTCACTCTCTGTGTTGTCTAACACGCTCTGCTCCTTCCTCACTCACAACACATTGGTATTTTTTGTCCAGATATCCCCCACCGCCGCACGCTAAGGCGCCTGTGACAATCCTGATGATTCCAAAATGACGTAATGCCGATGACAGTGAAGAAACGGCGCACGGTATAGAACACGTTTAACTGCGGCATTTTGGCCGAATAGCGTTTTATCATGATTTGAAAAAGAGTTAGAGAGCGACAGGTGGTTACACTAAAGTCTTGCTCTACACCGTCTGTTATTTCTTCACTACAGTGGAAATTTTTTAAATAATTTTCTAAATGTAGAACAAAGAAATGAATAATATAACTGCGTATTAAAATGTGATGCTAGTTGGACCTTTCGAGAAATTTCGAGTGAGGGGGGGGGAGGCAGAACAGCCGGGGGAGTGACGCTGCAGAAGGGGACGCCATATTGAATTAAATGTGTGAACACTGGCTTGAACTGTGCAATGTGCGTTCTCGAAGGTCAGTCCGTAATTTAGAAATTACAGACACGTTCCTGCTGAAGAATTGTGTGGATGGTGGAAGATAAGGAATACGACCATCACTCACAGGGAAGTGTGTCCTTAGTCCTTGCATTTAGATCTCTAACTGGCCAGTGTTGGGTCTAGGTGTCGGGCAGGTGTTGTGGTGTGATCCATGTACAGTAATTAAATGGTAAGTGGTAATGCGAATTTCTTTTGTGTACCTAGCAAGCCTAATCATATACAGTCCACAACTTTAATTTACCAGAGTAGCTAGTTTTAATATTGTCATTATTTATTTAATGTCAGGTCTAGCTTTTTGTGATAGTGGTAGGAAGTGGACATCTAGGGAGTTAGTCCTGCGACCTACTGTAACTCGAGTCCCACATATCTCACCCAAATTACTTGCCTGTAATAATTCAGGTAATATACCCTGTAAACCTCATGGAGGTAATTTGCTCACATAATAATTAAAATAACTACCAGACAGTGCCAGATGTGGATCTTCAGTTTTCGATCTGTGTGGATGCACTTAATTCTTATGTAAAGAATAAATAGGCACAATACCATGACTGGAACAATATCATAAGCTTCTTTCTCCAATGTGCGGATTATTTGTATATTAATTCTTGTGTGCCTGTACTGTAAGGGCTCGAGCATCACTCATGCTTGACTTAAGGCGTTCTTGTTTTATTAGTGTCGTTTGCTTTGAGGGATGACCATTTTCTTTATATTCTCTTATAGAACGGGCTATGTGACATGTTGCGGCATATGAAGAGTATGTTACAATTTATCCGGAATATGTCACACTTCCATATAGGCTGCCTCCCAACCAGCGAACCGGGTGTTAAGGATCTAACAGTCAATAGGGTGCCCGTCGTTAAGTCAGTACCTTGGTTCATTGACCAATCATAGGCAAGCCTGCCAAAGCTGAAGCGATGTGGTTCACTTGTGCGGAGCTTTTGGTGCATTCTCTTTGGCTTCTGCTTTGCCATCTGTCACCGCCGTGTACACTTATTATTATTCTATCTGTACATATTTGTATATAGTTGGTAAAGGCAAAATATACTTAATAGTCTACTGCTGAGTTTGCTCCAGTTCCCATTACTACCAGGTCACAGGCCATTCGGTATCTGTGTTCGTAATACATGTCAAGGAATCTTTTTAATGAAAATAAGATACCAGATATATTAAGCAGATATCCTAAATTTCCTTGTAATGGATAAGTGTACTGTAGATGTAAATCCATATGTACTCCTGTTAACCCTTTCGGGGCCTAGTTTCTAGGCCTTGTATGCAACCATGTGCTCCTGAGCTACCGTCCACAGAAATCTAGAGTGGTTATTTTTTTACAAGGTAAGGGCTGTTTTCTTCAACTAATTTCTAATCCTGGCACAGTGGTAATCTTTTTTTTTGGGGGGGGGGGGCGGTGGCAATTAGAGGCTAAATTGGCTTCATATAACATTTCAGTTACTATTTGATAGATTTTTTTTCTATTGGGTTTAACAATTACTTGTATCATTTTTGTATATCATTAATTAAAGACTGATAGACAATTTTCATCCCTCATTTTGCTACATAAATGACCCTATTATTTAATTCAGAGATGGGTAACCCATTTTTATTTAGTTCCCTTCTATTTTAGTTTTAGCATGTGTATCATTCGTAAGTGTTTTCATGCAGAAGTGGGAATATTTAATTGTGGAAAACTGAAGCATTCCTCCAGGTATGAGTCAGTCACATAACACTGGCCACCGGTGGTTTCAGCTAACTGTGGGATGCTGAAGTCAAATCTCAACTTAGTTTTACATCAACACGTACAATTGCTGTGATGTAGACCCCCCCCCCCCCACGGTGAACGATTCCACGAAAACAAAGACATCATGGCAGCCTACTTGCTGGATGGTAGACTACTTGCTAGATGACAGACTACACGCTGGATGGCACACTACCTGCTGGATGGCACACTACCTGCTGGATGGCACACACCTTGCTAGATGGCAGACTACTTGCTGGATGGCAGACTACTTGCTGGATAGCAGACTGTCAGCTGGATGGCAGATTACTTGCTAGATGGCAGACTCCTTGCTAGATGGCAGACTACTTGCTAGATGGCAGACTATTTTCTGGATGACAGGCTGCCTGCTGGATGGCAGAATACCTGCTGGATGGTAGACTGCCTGTTGGATGGCAGACTGCCTGTTGGATGGCAGACTGCCTGTTGGATGGCAGACTGCCTGTTGGATGGCAGACTGCCTGTTGGATGTCATACTGCCTGTTGGATGTCATACTGCCTGTTGGATGTCATACTGCCTGTTGGATGTCATACTGCCTGTTGGATGTCACACTGCCTGTTGGATGTCACACTGCCTGTTGGATGTCATACTGCCTGTTGGATGGCAGACTACCTGCTGGATGGCAGACTACCTGCTGGATGGCAGACTACCTGCTGGATGGCAGACTGCCTGCTGGATGGCAGACTGCCTGCTGGATGGCAGACTGCCTGCTGGATGGCAGACTACCTGCTGGATGGCAGACTGCCTGCTGGATGGCAGACTGCCTGCTGGATGGCAGACTGCCTGCTGGATGGCAGACTGCCTGCTGGATGGCAGACTGCCTGCTGGATGGCAGACTGCCTGCTGGATGGCAGACTGCCTGCTGGATGGCAGACTGCCTGCTGGATGGCAGACTGCCTGCTGGATGGCAGACTGCCTGCTGGATGGCAGACTGCCTGCTGGATGGCAGACTGCCTGCTGGATGGCAGACTGCCTGCTGGATGGCAGACTGCCTGCTGGATGGCAGACTGCCTGCTGGATGGCAGACTGCCTGCTGGATGGCAGACTGCCTGCTGGATGGCAGACTGCCTGCTGGATGGCAGACTGCCTGCTGGATGGCAGACTACCTGCTGGATGGCAGACTGCCTGCTGGATGGCAGACTGCCTGCTGGATGGCAGACTACCTGCTGGATGGCAGACTACCTGCTGGATGGCAGACTACCTGCTGGATGGCAGACTGCCTGCTGGATGGCAGACTACCTGCTGGATGGCAGACTACCTGCTGGATGGCAGACTGCCTGCTGGATGGCAGACTACCTGCTGGATGGCAGACTGCCTGCTGGATGGCAGACTGCCTGCTGGATGGCAGACTGCCTGCTGGATGGCAGACTGCCTGCTGGATGGCAGACTGCCTGCGGGACACTGGCGCAGGAGAGCGATAATGAACACAAGTGAAAATGCCTGAAAATTGTAATGTAAATATGTTTGTATGACTGTATGAAAAATTCATTAATTTTTGTCATAGGAATACATAGTAAATTTACATTAAGAAAGGCAAGCTTCTGCCACTTCATGAACCACAATATCTGTGAATGTCATATAACATGTTTCAGGTGTTTCTTCAGTCTTAAATAACCAAAATATTTATAGCAACATTTAAACAAAAATCTTACGTGATAGAGACTGATTTAGTTCAGATTCGTGATCAGCGTAACAAACATTGCTTGAAACAAGCTTGGATAACTTGTAAAATGTTGGTTGGTTGTTATAATCTGTGTGTGTCGTCTTCCCTGCATCAGCAGCCCCGGGGATGATGCCAGCCTCTCCACTCTTACAACACCTGTGAGTGATTGTATGCTGTGTTACCTTGTCCTTACCTGAGCTTAATCTTTACCAATCTCTGTCTGTCTGTCTGTCTTTCTCTCTCTCTCTCTCTCTCTCTGTCTCTCTCTCTCTCATATATATGAGTCGAAGGAGACTCGAACCTACGAACCATAGGATAAGGTACGCAGTGATCTAACCTCCGTACCACAGTGGACCAATACCCTGGCCACCAGCTATTTAAGCCAAGATAGCAAGTTCTGCCTATTCGGCACGACATATATATATATATTATATATATATATATATATATAATATATATATAATATATATATATATATATATATATATATATTATATATATATATATATATATATATATATTATATATGATCATTGTATCAGTCTGTAGTGGAAGGAAGGCGGGGTAGGGGTCGGCCTAGGAAAGGTTGGAGGGAGGAGGTAAGGGAGGTTTTGTGTGCGAGGGGCTTGGACTTCCAGCAGGCATGTGTGAGCGTGTTTGATAGGAGTGAATGGAGACAATTGGTTTTTAATACTTGACGTGCTGTTGGAGTGCGAGCAAAGTAACATTTATGAAGGAATTCAGGAAACTGGCAGGTCGGACTTGAGTCCTGAGATGGGAAGTACAGTGCCTGCACTCTGAAGGAGGGGTGTTAATGTTGCAGTTTAAAAACTTAGTGTAAAGCACCCTTCTGGCAAGACAGTGATGGAGTGAATGATGGTGAAAGTTTTTCTTTTCGCCACCCTGCCTTGGTGGAATCGGCCAGGTTAATATATATATATATATATATATATATATATATATATATATATATATATATATATATATATATATATATATATAGTATATAACAACACTGCGATTAGCCGGGGTATCGAACCCTTGTTATTTTAGTCCGCCTCATGGTGAGCGAAAATTCACGACGCTCTAACCCATTGGACCATACAATTCTACAAAGATCACGCACCCAGCAGAGCTAGGTACTGTACCGTGATCCGAGGACATACCATGGTGTGGGTGCCTCAGAGCTAATTTCATTCGACTCCCCGTTTGGTGTACTAGCCTCTACAAGCAGGCTAAAACAACAGGGGTTCTATCCCCCCGGCTAGTTGCAGCGTTGTTATTGATTAAATACCACTTGTTTGTGGTTACAATACTATATATACTGCTTGTGGAGGCTAGTACACCAAACGAGGAGTAGAATGAAATTAGCTCTGAGGCACCCACACAACCGTACGTCCTCGGATCACGCTACAACACCTAGCTCTGCTGGGTGGGTGATCTCTCTAGGATTGTATGGTCCAGTGGGTTAGAGCATCGTGAATTTTCGCTCACCATGAGGCGGGCTAAAAGAACACGTGTTCGATCTCCCAGCTAGTCGCAGTGTTGTTATTGATTATATACCACTTGTTTGTGGTATATAATCAATAACACGGGTTGAGGGAGACACGAAAAGAATGAAAATAACAAGAGAGGTTTAGTTAACAAATGACAGTAATAAATATATATATATGTATATATATATATATATATATATATATATATATATATATATATATATATATATATATATATATATATTACTGTCATTTGTTAACTAAACCTCTCTTGTTATTTTCATTCTTTTCGTGTCTCCCTCAACCCGTGGCTGAGAGTGCCGCCGTGATAGATGAAGTTATATCTGCGTGTATCATGTTGAACACACTCCATTACCTCCACAGATACCCCTCACAGACGCATGATCGCGCGGCCGCGCTTGCATGTGAATACAAATACACACACAAAAGGAAGAAGGCGCTTGGCACTACCACAAAGAGGCTGGACTAAAAAACAAGAAGAACAAGCAGGAGTAACAGGGTTCAGGGCCGCAATGAAACAAGAATACCTAATGGGAAGGAAACAGTGGTTGTTTGGGAAGAGGCATCGGAATGGGTACCTTAATGACTTGTTGGCAGATGCAAAATTGATGGTGAGAATAAAAACTGGATTGAACAAGGAAAAGTCAAAACCTTATCAGGACAACTGGCATTATTAGTCAGAAAAGTAGCTACTGGAGTGCAACACCAGCAAATGCAAGATTATGAGAAGTGTGGATTTGGTGGGTGTGTGTGTGTGTGTGTGTGTGTGTGTGTGTGTGTGTGTGTGTGTGTGTGTGTGTGTGTGTGTGTGTGTGGTGCACAAAAGACTATCCGTTTCGGTAACCTAATCTAAAACTAAATATTCCCTCTCTCCCTTCCAAACATGATAAATCCTAGTCTACTCCCATTTCTGTCTTCAGTCCTTCAAACTCCCCCCTCCCCTTCTTTCTAACCACAAGTACAGGGAAAGATAGCTTAGATTTTCCCTATTCTTGTCTTCAATCTTTCGTCAGTCTCTCTCTACTGCCCACAACACAGGGAAAACTAGTCTATCTGTATCAATTAGTGTCAATGACGTTGCTCCGTTGACTCTCGTTTTTCTTTCCCAAGACCTGTCAGGGGTAATTTTTGTGTGGTCGCTGATAGCTGTTCATGTTGACAGTGGTGGTGTTGGTCTCTGTCAAGGCTTGTGTGGGGAGTAGAGAGAGAGAGAGAGAGAGAGAGAGAGAGAGAGAGAGAGAGAGAGAGAGACATACAGACAGACAGACTGACTGAGACTCCAACTAACCATGAAGAACCATGTTGTAAATCTTGCAAACAAGGCAGCCAGGAAGCTTACAGCACTTCGCCGTATCTCGCATCTGCTTGACAGTAGGGGTTGCAAGATTCTGTACGAGGCACATGTACGCTCACACCTTGAGTATGCTCCACTTTCTTTGTTTGCCTGCCCCCCCTCTCATCTGTGACTGCTTGACAAAGTAGAGAACAGAGAAAGACGTCTCATCTCTCGCCTGGACCCATCCTGGATAGATCTGTCATTTCAGCAGAGCCTTCAACATAGGAGGGATGTGGGTGGCCTTACTGTTATGTACAAGGCCAATATTGTCAAAGTACCACACTTGGATCCACTTCGAGGACAGCGTGAAACAAGCTTTTATGCCACAAGACGGGCAGAAAGCAGCAACTTCACTCTGGCTGTATCCTTCTCCAGAACATCACTCCATCTGAGATCATATATACCCAGGATGACTCGAGTATGGAACACATTCGTACAGCATAATGATGTCAATGAGATAAAGTCAGTTGATCAAATGAAAATGCTGGCCCACAGATGGCTCCAACTTCATCCAGTTCCCTACTTGTATGTCTCATAACAATAAAATGCTTTCAAATGAGCTGATGTAGGTAACAGCTCTTAGCTTGCCAATAAAATTAGGAATCCTTAACCTGTAAATAGCTTGTCAATAAGCTAGGGATCCTTAACCTTGTCAAACCCTGTGTAAAGAGAGAGAGAGAGAGAGAGAGAGAGAGAGAGAGAGGGGGGGAAGGTGCGAGCTCCAGGTAAAGGCAGCCAGCCCCAACCAGGACCAACCAGCCAGTCAGAACCAGCAAGAATCAACCAGCCAGAAGGAGAAGAGAAAATAAAGACGTATAGCTGTTGGATAATAGTAACTGGGACCTCATTCTAACCTGTTGTTGTTTGACTATTTTTGGATTTGAAGTAGCTGATATAGTATTTGTTGGTGTAGAGATTGTTGTGAGTGCAGTTTCCAGTTCGCAGAGGTGTTGTTCACTCAGCGAGTGTGTATACTTCTGCTTGTTTTAAATGTCTGTAAGAGGATGAGATACGTATTGCTCATAAATTATAATATTTATATTTTATTCATTAACACATCGGCCGTTTCCCACCAAGGTCGGTGGCCCGAAAAAGAAGAACTTTCATCATCATTCACTCCATCACTGTGTTGCTAGAGGCGTGCCCACACTACAGTTATAAAACTGCAACATTCACACCCCTCCTTCAGAGTGCTGACACTGTACTTCCAATCTCCAGGAATCAAGTTCGGCCTGCAGGTTTCCCTGAATCCCTTCATAAATGTTACCTTGCTCTCACTCTAACAGCATGTCAAGTCCTAAAAACCATTTGTATCCATTCGCTCATATCTAACACGTTCACGCATGCTTGCTGGAAGTCCAAGCCCCTCTCACACAAAACCTCCTTTATCTCCTCCCTCCGACCATTCCTAGGCCGACCCCTACCCCGCGTTCCTTCCACTAAAGATTTATACTCTCTCGAAGTCATTCTATTTCGTTCCATCCTCTCTTCATGTCCGAACCACCTCAACAATCCCTCCTCAACTCTCTAGATAATAGTTTTGGTAATCCCGTACCTACTCCTAATTTCCAAACTACGGATTCTGTGCCTTATATTCACACCACACATTGCCCTCAGACATGACATCTCTCTAAGGAAGCTGTAGGCTGATGTGAAGAATCTTTCCATTCCTCTTGAAAGAAGCTGGAATCAGACATGAAGAGCTTCTCTACATCCTCTTGAAGGAAACTGGAGTTGTGCAAAAATCACGCAGTTTTTGATTTCCCAGACTGTTAAAAGTGGAGGGAACGGAGGGAGGACTAGCAGACCCACCTATGCCTATGATCGGGTGCCATATTTCCCCATCCATTTTTAATTTAGAAAACTAATCTAGTAATGAAGATTGCAAAGGTTAATGTATTATACGCTACTACTTATACGTATTTAAGCAAAGTTAGAGTTAGTTATAGATAACTCTAGCTTCGTATCTACTTCACCTCTCACAACCTACACAATTGTGACCAGTGAGCACTTGTTTCAGCCAGCCATGAGTGCCCACTGGCTAGGGAAGCGACCGACTCCTGCCTACTGGACAGTCACGAAAAATCCTGTGCGCGAGTAAAGTCGGTGACTAAGAGCTGCCCAATTGTGCAGATCATTTAACAGCTTAGTTAATTATGACGACTTATCCTACAACAGACCTTGTGCAGTGAAGTACTCTGACATTTGATAACACAACACGAATTAGGTAACTTTTTCATGGCAATAAACGACTATTTCGCTTCTGTACCAGACGGTTGAAGGTGACTCAAATACAAGCATCTCGGGTGTCCCACTGGATGTACCTACTTCTCCCACACATCACGAGTAAGTACCTAGTAACCTTATCATTGCATGCGCATTCCTTGTACTTCACTGGGGGTCGAGTGTGAAGGGTCTTGCCACACACTCCAGCCCACCAGAGATTCAACATACATATTTGGAACTGCCTCACCACACACTGACCTATGTGTAGACTGGAGGCAAGAATTCACGTAGACAGAAAGGGGATGGCAGGTTTCTGGACTAAATTCCGTAGTTGACTCGATTGGATCACTAATCTAATCAGTCATAACCCACAGACATCCTCTACTCTACTCAGGTGTCTGATGTGAATAACCCTTTCTTTTGCTCTGGAAGGAAGATGGAGTCTGACTTGATGAACCATTACTTTCCTCTTGAAAGCTGGAATCAGATATGAAGAATCTCTGACGTTTCTCTCCCTCATCATCCCCAGCTTCCTTCAAGGAAGCTGAGGATGATGTAAAGAACCCCTTCCTTTCTCTTGAAGGAAACTATAGTCTAACATGAAGAATCTCTGTCTTTCCTCTTTTTTTTTGAGGATTTTGTGTGTAAACTCGCCTGTACTTTGTTAATTAGAACCAGCTTAATCACCTAGTCTGCCAGCCTTCCTACAGACTCTTATCAAGTTATGGTGCAATTCCTTCATAGGTGGATGTTAAAATATGTTCTCTGGAATAGTCTAACATACGAGGATTCACATTACCATATTACTCTTCTTCTGTATATTATTTTTCCAGTAATCATAACTTTTTTTCTCTCCTATAATCATTAATTCTCTTAGAGTTCGTGTGAAAATGAATCCTGGCGATGACATTCAACGCTGCGTTGCCGGTCACAACCACACTTTTTTTTTATTAACAGGTACTTATACGGAAATATACATTACTGTATGTTAACGTAAGATTACTCAACACAGAAGCTAGATGCTCACAGGATAGCTGCTCACAGGAAAGCTGCTCACAGGACAGCTCACAGGACAGTTGCTCACAGGACAGTTACAGAACAGCTGCTCACAGGACAGCTGCTCACAGGACAGCTGCTCACAGGACAGCTACTCACAGGACAGCTGCTCACAGGACAGCTGCTCACAGGACAGCTGCTCACAGGACAGCTACTCACAGGACAGCTACTCACAGGACAACTGCTCACGGGACAGTTGCTCACAGGACAGCTGCTCACGGGACAGTTGCTCACGGGACAGCTGCTAACAGGACAGTTGCTAACAGGACAGTTGCTCTCAGAACAGTTGCTCAGAGCACATCCCCTCACAGGACAGCTGATAATGTGCAGACAGAAGCATCACCAGCTGAGCGTTCCATTTCTCAACACCAGAGCCTCCATCACTTCAACCTCTTTCCCCTTTCTTCACCTCTTTTTCCTTATGTTCCTTCATCCCGTCTTCCTTTTTTCTCATCTCTTCCTCCACTTTCTGCATTATTACATCTTCCTCTACAAATGCCTTCATCTCATTCTCCCTCTATTTTCACCTCCTGTGATTTCATTTCTTTTTCAGATAATTAATCTTTCTGCACTTCTTGCACCATAACCACCGCTTCTTCTTTAACTCCTCTTCCTCCATCCCATCAACCACCACCACCTCTCCGTTTTCCATCTCAGACCAATTTTTCGCCAGCATTAGAGCCACCAGCTGTTGGGAATTATCCACCAGCTTGCTCAGGGATGACTCCGCTTATGTATCCTACAGAAAAATTCCCGGAAATTTAGTGTGTGTGTGTGTGTGTGTATATATATATATATATATATATATATATAACACAGATAAAAAAAATATATGAGATGAGCGATAACACTGAAAAAATATTGCAAAAAAAATAATGAGTCAAAGAAACACTGAGTCTACACTGAAAACACAAAGCTTAGAGTACACAAGAAATTCACTGTAAATGTCTCACACACGCAAATGTCTTTAAATGCAAGAAAATGTCTCTAAACAGAAAATTATCACTGAAGTCTGGAGTGGTAGACGGTGATGGTGACGAGTGATGAGGTGAAGCTTGTCCTATGCGGGAGATGACGCCTACACTCACACTGTCAGTAAGTAAGTCGGAAGAAATGCGCTTTCTAGGTGAATTCACATAACTGGCTTTATCGTTGGCACTAAGCTACAATCTCTTGACCAATTATGTGAGCCAAAACAGTATTAGGACCCGGTACAAGAGTGCAAACAGCCACAGGTAGATGAGGTGAATAGTGGCGGGTGGTGGTGGAGGGCAGCGGAACAAGCTGGCCCTGTGTGCTCTCACTGCCACGCACTTCTCACCACGCACAAGGTGGCTTAACTAAATCACAATGCCACAGGGATGATGAAGACCACTCTTACCAGCATCCAAGCACAAGCGATATATGAGACAATACTTCAGAGGAACTTGCGTAGCTTACTTTTCTCTCTCAGCTGGGTTAGGAAGCTGGGCTGGCTGACTGGCTTAACCCAAGAGAATGGCTGACTGGAAGATGTGTAACGATGCACACAGCATGAAGGAGCAGGTGGATGACAGGAGACAGGCTGGATGGTAGGCTGAGGTAGGCTGACTAGCGTTCACTTCCACAGTCTGGCTTACTGACTGGCTTAATTGCAAAATCCGGGTCAACCCCTCGGAGATTGAAGCAATTAGCACACAAACTAAGCCAGGAAGCTTGAAAAACGGCTGCAACAGGCTTGCAGGCTGGAGTACACAGGGTGGAGAAGAGTGAGGGTAGCGGCTGGAGGTGGCACGGTTCACCTTTGACCTGCCGGCTACTCACAAACAGTCTTCTAACGTCTGAAATACCCTTAAATCCATGCTCACACCGGTGCCACCATTTGTCATGTGGGTTTTCGATACGTGGATAGGGTAAGAATACTCACGTAGGCTGGTAGTACGTATAATATAACGGAAAGTATGGGAAAGCGCCAACAGCCGTCCTGCCTCTCTCTGCTCCCTAGCCTGACTGACCCATGAGTGCCTACAGGTGAGGGATGTTTGAAATCCTGCTATGGTCAGCAGCAATATGAATACAGTCAATGATTCACACAGACGGTTGGTAGTGAGTCATCTACTGGTAAACTGGTTACTGGTAACTGGTTACTAGGAACTGGTACTACTACTGAGATTATATATATATATATATATATATATATATATATATATATATATATATATATATATATATATATATATATATATATATATATATATATATATAATGTGTGTGTGTCGTGCTGAATAGATAAAACTAGTCACTTAGCAGCAACTCATTTAAAATTAAGTCCTTTTTAAATTTTTCTCATATACGTTTAAATAGTTTTTTTTATTAATGTTAATGTAAAAATTAATAATTTTGTACCAAAAGAACCTTAGAAAACTTACCTAACCTTAAAATAAGCCCAATTTAATTTAGCCTAATCCAACTAAATTTATTTTGGATAAGTTTACAGTAATTTAATAATAAACACAATGAAGTATATTTTGTCGGTAGGTTCAGAATGATTTTTTTGCGAGATTATTGCATACACAAATTTTCGCTTGCCTTATTCGAAAAGAAGAGCGTTGCTATTTAAGCCAAAATCACAAGTTTTTCCTATTCGGCACGATATATATATATATATATATATATATATATATATATATATATATATATATATATATATATATATATATATATATATATATATGCTCGCCTAATTGTACTCACCTAATTGTGGTTGCAGGAGTCGACTCAGCTCCTGCCCCCGCCTCTTCACTGAACGCTACTAGGTCCTCTCTCTCCCAGCTTCCTGAGCTTTATCATACCTCGTCTTCAAGCTATGTATGGTTCCTGCCTCCACTACATCACTCGCCAGACTGTTCCACTTCCTGACCACTCTATGACTGAAGAAATACTTCCTAACATCCCTGTGACTCGTCTGAGTCTTCAGCTTCCAAGAGAGATCCCTCGTTTCTGTGTCCCCTCTCAGGAACATCTTGTCTCTGTCCACCTTGTCTATTCCACGCAGTATTTTGTATGTCGTTATCATGTCTCTTCTAACCCTCCTGTCCTCCAGTGTCGTCAGGCCGATTTCCCTTAACCTTTCTTCGTAGGACTTTTCCCTTAGCTCTGGAACTAACCTTGTCGCAAACCTTTCCACTTTCTCTAATTTCTTAACGTGCTTGACCTGGTGCGGGTTCCAAACTGGTGCTGCATACTTCAGTATGGGCCTGACGTACCCTGTGTACAGTGTCTTGAAAGATTCCTTACTTAGCTATCGGAACGCTAATCTCAATTTTGCCAGGCGCTCATATGCTGAAGCAGTTATCTGGTTGATGTGTGCTTCCGGAGACGTGCTCGGTGTTATGCTCACCCCAAGATCTTTCTCCTTGAGCGAGGTTTGCAGTCCTTGGCCACTTAACTTATACTCTGTCTTGCGGTCTTCTTTGCCCTTCTCCGATCTTCATGACTTTGCATTTGGCACTGTTGAATTCGAAAAGCCAGTTGCTGGACCACGTTTCCAGCCTGTCCAGGTCTCTCTGAAGTCCTGCCTGATCCTCATCTGATTTAATTCTCCTCATTAACTTCACATCATCTGCTAACAGGGACACTTCTGAGTCTAACCCTTCCATCATGTCATTCACACACACACACACACACACACAGACACACACACACACACACACACACACACACACACACACACACACACACACATATATATATATATATATATATATATATATATATATATATATATATATATATATATGTGTGTGTGTTTGTATGTGTTTGTGTATTTGTCTTTGTGTGTGTGTGTTAGTTTTCAGCGGCGTATGCAAATGAGGGGAGAGATGTTTGGAGGGCTTGAGGCTGATGGATTGGATGATGGGTAAAGGGCGTAGGGAAAGGAGAGGCTAGTATGTAGGTGGCACTGGTGTTGGCTTGGCACTGTGAGGTCCTTCTTACTAGTCTACTTGGGGAGGCTGGGATGAAGAGCTTATCACTGGCACTCACAGTACCGTCATGTCAGTCTATTTGAAGAGTTGAGGATAAAGAGCTTGGCATTGACTCTTGGGAGGTCACACGCATCAGAATATTCGGGGAAGCATGTATTATTATTATTATTAATTTGTTATTATTGTTAAATATATATTATGATTACTATTAATTGTGGGGCTTTTTTTTTTTACTCTACCAAGTTAACTAACTGGAACATGTCATACCTTCCCTCTGCCAAGGTTAATCTTGATACCCTACTAGATAACCTAACTCGTGTATCATCCTGGTGTCTACGCTCACTGTCCAAACGTAGATCTACGTTTGGACAGTTTAAGGATTAAGTCTCTCTTCTGAAGTGGTTCATCACTTCTGAATGTCTGTAGAAATGGCAACGAGCCGACCAGTACCGTAGTTTCCAGCATATAAGGCGCGCTCTTTTTCCACAAAAAGTATTGGAAGACCACCCTGCGCTTTATATGCTGAAGGTCAGGGTCGACGGTAGGCTTTGGGCTACTTTTTTGCAGTTGTTTACTAATGTTATGCTTCAGCTACATGGAAACTTTTTTTTTTTTGTCTTTTATGATCGTGCGCCTTATATGCCGGAAAATAAGGTATATTACAAAGATACATGAAGCAGTATAACTTTATTGCAGCAACGTTTCTCTCAAGATCTTTATCAGGGTATAATATTTGGGAATCTTCATTACGGAAACGTTTTGCCAGCCAAATATTGCACTAGTGTCTCGTTCCTCATCTTGACGGTTTCTACACCATTTGTATCATATATCTTATATTATGACTTGATAAAATTGTAATTGAGCGAGGCGTTGCTAGGCTGTTTCATGTGTCAGTCATCTTACACAGGTCAGGCGGTTTCTCAAGTATTGTCAAGCTATTGGAGTAGATCCTGGAGTGTCTGCCTGTGCATCAATTGATGCTGGAGTGTCTGCCTGTTCGTTAGTTGATGTGGAGTGTCTGCCTGTGCATCAGTTGATGTGGGGTGTCTGCCTGTGCATCAGTTGATGTAGGGTGTCTGCCTGTGCATCAGTTGATGTGGGGTGTCTGCCTGTGCATCAGTTGATGTGGGGTGTCTGCCTGTGCATCAGTTGATGTAGGGTGTCTGCCTGTGCATCAGTTGATGTGGGGTGTCTGCCTGTGCATCAATTGATGTGGGGTCTCTGCCTGTGCATAAGTTGATGTGGAGAGTGTGCCTGTGCATCAATTGATGCTGGAGTATCTGTTTGTACATCAGTAAATGCTCTAGTGTGTACCTATGCATCATTCCTGTACGTTACGGTAGCAGGCAGTTTTGGGACTACGTTCTGCTATATCTTCAGTGTGCATATTACAGCATCACTCTCTCGCCATCTTTCCATTCGAGTTGTTCCCAGTAGCTTAAATGACTTATTGCATCTGTGTGAGCGGTAAACACTTTTTTCCAACTCTATCTCACCCTCACTGAACTGGGCTGTCAACACCGAGCAGTACTCTAAGCGAGAAAGCACAAATTATTTAAATGGTGTTACTACTAGGATTATTTCTTTTATCCTGGAAGTTCTCATTATCCACCATATTGGGACTTTGTACAGTTGCAAAGACTGCTTGAACTTTAGGTGAATATTACTAACAATTAAGAGCCACTTATGCTAATTTTCATGTCTTCCGCAAAGAATGACACAGAGCTGTCTGTGGTTTGCGTTTTAATCTATGAAAATGAGAAACATGAATGGCACCAGGACCTTGTCTAGGAATATTACGCTTATTTCCACTGCTAAGGCAATATTTTACGTTGTTTACTGATTCTTATTATTATCTATTAGAAATTTTGAGGTACATTTGCCTACTTTTCCTGTTATACCTATTCATGTAATTTTATTATGCTACCACTCCATGATCGCATTTGTCACACGCGACTCACGAAATCGTAATGACACGATTGCAAACAAACCATACCACGGGTGGGATTTGAACCCGCGGTCAGAGAGTCTCAAAACTCCAGACCGTCGCTAACAGTGGCTAGTGGCTAACGCGACGGTCTGGAGTTTTGAGACTCTCTGACCGCGGGTTCAAATCCCGCCCGTGGTATGGTTTGTCAAACGCCTTTGCGAGGTCCGTGAACGCCACTTCTGCATTGTGGGATTCTTTCGAAGCCTTCCAGTTGTATCTTAGTGACCCAGTTCTTGTGAAAATAGTGATCTTGTTCTGAACCCATGCTAACCTGGGTTGTACAGATCATGTTTTCCCATGAACTTTGTAATTTTGCATCTCACCTCCCTCCCAAATACTGCTGTTATGTGTAATGTTAGTGCCACCAGCTTTTTTTTTTTTTTTTTTTTTTTTTTTTTTTTTATTTTTTTTTTTTTTTTTTTTTTTTTTTTTTTTTTTTTTTTTTTTTTTTTTTTTTTTTGCCAGTGCCCTATTGCCACTCTCGTGTAAGAGAGCTACAGTATGTCCGCATTTTTTGGCATCTGGGATCTCGCCTAGATTTAAGTGCTCATGATAGTGGCAGTTCGCGTTTCCCTGTAAACAGAGAGTTCCATAAGTCTAGTCCCGGCAACGAATGTGTGAGCAGGTTTCCCATTTCCCTGTCGAATTCAATATTATTGAAGACTTTGGTGGTGAACTCTTCTCCAGGCTATGGCAATGACCACCTCAAAACAGCGTCAAGCCTGACTTTATCGCATCTTCGCATCTCCACTGATTCTGCTGTCTGTATATTTAATTACCAACGTGTTGGACTTAAGAAGCCTATTGTGTGAGCGAAACGTTTCGGGAAAATGATACCCAACTATTGAACATGTCCTACTCATATATCATAAAGGAACTTGTGGAACTCTTCCTTACTAGAGCACCAAATGACGGGACATGCAGAACCCTCTCTCCCCCCCGAGTGCCACTCCCTCCCGAGTGCCACTCCCTCCGAGTGTGGCACCCTCGTTTACTCAGGTATCCCAATGGGACCTGTGGAATCCTCCCACCAAGGTGCCACAAAGAGTCATGTGGCATCCTTTCAAGGTACCACAAAGAAACCTGTAAAATACTCACCTGGGAACCAAAATATGACCTGTGGGTTAGTCTCACCCTGGTGCCACACAGAGAGACCTGCGGCACCCTCCTTCACCCTGGTGCCACAAAGGGACCTGTGGCACCCTCCCTCACCCTAGTGCCACATGAAAGCGGCCCCCAGCCCAGCAGAGAGGCAGGGCGAGCCTCCTGGGAGCTGCCTCAGCGCTCTGTACAACACAACTCGGAGGCGCTGTGATTCACTATTCATGGATTCGGTGAGCGGCAGCGATTGGGTGATTGTTGTGATTCTGGAGAATACTCTCTCTCTCTCTCTCTCTCTCTCTCTCTCTCTCTCTCTCTCTCTCTCTCTCTCTCTCTCTCTCTCTCTCTCTCACGTCTGAAAGGACATTTATTTTTTAAATTGATTTCACCACATATTTTTAATTAGTGGCCTTGTTAAAAATAATAATGATAGAAAAATAATTAATACTATATAATTTAATAATGATGGTCACAAGGCTACCTGGAGAATAATAATATTACTTTAATAATAATTATAATTATAAAAATATTAATAATAAATGTTTAACTGATGGATAAGTATTGATACATCTGAGGAAGAGAGGAGTGTAGAAGAGAGAAATTTTGGGAGATGTTAAACGGATGTTTAGCGAGTTGTGAACCAGGTGATCTAAATGTTAAAGTGGGAAAAAACTTTTGTAAAGGGCATAATTAGTCAGTTTGGGGTGTCAGGGGTAAATGAGGATGGGTTCTTGAGGTGGTTTGGAAGTTTAGATAGGATGAGGCAAAACAGGATGACTTGGAGGGTGTAGTAATCTGTAGTGGAGCGAAGACGAGGGTAGAGGTCGTCCTAGGAAAGATTTGAGAAAGGGGAATAGAGGAGATTTTGTATGCGAGGGGCTTACACACCCAATAGGCGTGTGTGAGTGGAAGCAAGTGTGTTTATGGCTTGACGTGCTGTTGGAGTGTGAGCAAAGTAACATTTACGAAGGGATTCAGTGAAACCGGTTAGCCGGACTTGAGTCCTGGAGGTGGGAAGTATAGTACCTGATCTTTAGGGTCGGTATCGGCGCTCCTCTGGCAAGACACTGATGGGGTAAGTGATAGTGAAAGTGTTTCTCCTTTATCCAGTTACCCTTCCTCAGTGGTAGACGGCTGGTGTGTTATAATAATGATTAATAATAATAATAATAATAATAATAATAATAATAATTGTAGTCGTGTTGTGGGTGGGTTGAGGGTTGGGTTGTGTGGGTGTGGCCTTCTACCCTCCCTCCCTCCCTCCCTCGGGAGGGATGCGCGTTCAGGCCGAAGAAATCAATTAGTGACTTAACTTTCTTGCCTTCAGGATCCCGTGCGGGCAAAAGTGACTTATGTGAGGAAGATGAGGAAAAGGAAATCAATAGCAGTAGACTCTCATTCTTTCTTTCTCTTCTCTTCTCTTCTCTTCTCTTCTCTCTCTCTCTCTCTCTCTCTCTCTCTCTCTCTCTCTCTCTCTCTCTCTCTCTCTCTCTCTCTCTTTCTCTCTTTCTCTCTTTCTCTCTTTCTCTCTTTCTCTCTTTCTCTCTTTCTCTCTCTCTCTCTCTCTCTCTCTCTCTCTCTCTCTCTCTCTCTCTCTTATTTAGACAGTTTTTTATAGGGTTCATTTAACACCTCCTGTCTTTATTTACCAGCATAGAACTCTCTCCTTCCTCAGTATCTTTTAAAAGCCTTCCTTAGTATTACCTCTTCAATTTTTATTGTTATGAAGCCTACAAATGGAAAAAAAGAATTAAGTTGGAGCCACCTGGGGGCAAGAGAGAACACCCTTATTCATAGAATCGAGCTTTGTGGCCTCTGCTGCTGAGCAGGTATGATATAGGGTATAGTGTTGTTATACCTTCTTGGCTACTGTGGTTGCAAGATTTATCACATGGTTCTTTACAGACATTCTCGGAATTCATGTTTTACTCTTTAGCTCTAACTCACATCCATTCATACTCGGCACAAATTCAGTATCATCATCAAGCTGTCAGGACACTCATCATAATCTTTGTTTTCTCCGAAGCATATGTAACCTGCCGTCATAATTCCCAGATTGACATAGCTGGAAGATGGTGACTGATGCCTGACAGCGGCTGACTTCTTCTTCCGTGCAGAAGTAAATGTTTAGAATACAATCATCTGCTGGAACGCAGGCGAGAGAGAGATATAATCTACACTTGGAAAATCCTAGAAGAAATGGTCCCGAATCTGCACACAGAAACCACTCCTTGCGAAAGTAAAAGACTGGGCAGGCAGTGCAAAATAACCCCAGTGAAAAGTAGGAACGCCATTGGTACACTAAGAGAAAACACAGTAAGTGTCATGGGTCCAAGACTGTTCAACAGCTTCACACCATGCATGAGGTAAAGGGAATTACTAATAGGCCCCTGGCTGCCTTTAAGAGAGAGCTGGACAGATACTTAAAGTTGGTGCCATATCAGCCGAGCTGTGGTTCGTACGTTGGACTACGTGCGGCCAGCAGTAACAGCCTGGTTGATTAGGCCTTGATGCACCAGGAGGCCTGGTCGTGGACCGGGCCGCGGGGGCGTTGATCCCCGGATTGCCCTCCAGGTAGACTTCAGGTAGGCAAGGGATTTTGGTCAGTGAAGCAGACGTTCTATAACAATGAATCAAGACCCTTCCTGGTAGAACATTGTTACCGACTGAGTGAATGTCGACTCTGCTCCTTTAAGAACTACTCTAAGAGGGCAGGGAGGGGATGAGCTGAAGTACTCTGGCACTACTGTTTGATTTCTCCTTGCCCGTGCACTACTGCTCGCCTCCTCGTTTGTGCACAATAACTCACCTTCCCCCCGCCGTGCACTACAACTCTCCTTCTCCCTGCCCGTGCAGTACAACTTACCTCCTCACCGTCCATGCACTACAAATCCGCTCGGCCCCTCGTCTATAAATCACTCCCTGGATCGGTATTTAAAAAAAATTTTGGTGTGCCCTATTTTGATTTGCATTGTAGATTTTGCCCCGATGTTTCAGAGGAGGTTGAAAAACGTCGCACACGGAGGGTGGCATGGTGGGAGAGGGGAAGGAGATGAGTGGAAGACGGATCAGGGAGTGGAGGAGAGAGTATGTGGGGAGGGGAGCTGAAGGAAGAATCTAAGGATGGAACGGGGAGAAGTGAAGAGTGAAATTATAGGGAGAGTGAGAAGGAAGGAGGGAGGGGAAATTCCTTGGAAAACAGACGGAGACGAGGGGTGGTAGAGCAGCAGAGGTTGGGGTGGATGGGACGTGAGAGAGAGAGAGAGAGAGAGAGAGAGAGAGAGTAAAAGGGGAAAGGAGGCAACATAGAACACAAACACATATTTATGATCACAGTTGCAATAGAAAATGTTTTGTCTCTGTAATAACTGCGCCACTTGCTGAGCGTAGGGATGGTATATGTAGGGTGTGTTTGTGTGGAAGGTAGACTTGTGAATGTGAGCATGGGGAGTTTTGTTTACAGTGACAAAATTGAATACTCAGCAGTGTGTTGCTTCCCTATCTTATATGGTAATTACACAGTGGAAATCAAAGCTAAATATGTTTCCCCTATAATATTCTATCATGCGACTGATTTTGTGGAGCTGAGGGATTATCTGGGTGGCGTCACTTGATGTGACCTGTGAGGAAGATAGGTGGAGAAGGTTGCAAATATGACGCTTTTTCAAAGCATAGTTCAATAAATTAAAATATCTCATAGGTTAAAAGAAAGGCATTTACAGGCCAATCCAAGGAAGAGAGGAATGTTTAAGGAATCAGTATATTCAGTTAGAGAGAGAAATTAAAGGAATCAGAAAAGCCAGAAAAGATTATGAAATTAAAGTCACAAGGAAATAGAAGGTCAGTCCAAAAGTTTTCTTTCAGGTATATAGGAGTAAGATTATGGAGAAGATTGGCCCACTAAAAACTTGCTCTGGTCAGCTCACTGACAGCGACAAAGAAATGTGTACAGTTTTTATCACTTGTTAACTTTCAGCTTTTATGCAGGTTAGATACTAGTGAAATTACCGAAAAAAAAAATAATATAGATCAGGACGGAAAAAAATTATACACGATTAAAATCATTAGTGACCTGGTTCTCTGACAAACAAATAAATTTTGAAACAAAACAAATCACTGGGCCCTAATGAACTGTTCTCAAGGGTTATAAAGAATATAAAGAGGAACTTAGCAAAACCATTAGATAGTCCGTTCAATATATCGCTACAAAACGGAATAGTGTCGGTTAAATGGAAAATGATAAATGTAACGCCTACCTACAAAGCAGGTGAGACGACCCTTAGCTTCAAATTATAGACCAATTAGTCTAACCTCCAGTGTGGGAAAATTGATGGAATCAATAACTGCCGAGGCTACTCGAAACCACTTTGAAAGACAAATTGATCAGTGAACCTCAGCACGGTTTTACAAAGGGGTCTTCCTGCCGTACGAATTTTCTAATTTTTCTCAGTGAGGTATTTGAGGTGGTAATTCATGGTAATGAATAAGTTATTGTGTATATGGACTTCAGTAAGGTCTTTGATAGCGTTTCTCACAGAAGATTGTTGAGGAAAGTAGAGGTACACGGAATAGGAGTGGAAGTTTTTCCTGGATCGAGATACTGACAGATACACAACAGAGGTTGAAGAACGAGTTACTTGAGCAAAATTTGGGAATCTTTATTGTGCAAACGTTCCACTATCCAGTGGCTTCTTCAGTCCAATACAGAAAAGAACGGTGTAAGTTGAGTAGTTTGAAGTAATCAGTCGCTCAGCCTGAAGTCTGTGTTTAGTTCATCCACCTAGAGACATGTACAGGATATACACGGAGAAGTGGCCTATATAATGCAGTCAGGTGAGTTGAAGCAATAGTAGACGGAGTCACCAGTAGAAAAAATCGCTAGTGCTAATTGGCAAATATTTTTTGTTAATGGGTAGACCTGCTGTAGTGTTCATCCATTCTTAAGTTCTTATGTAAGCAGGTTATGATATATGTTAGGAAAATGTTGAAGTATTCCTGAATTCAAGATCCCAGGATGGCAACTCTTGTCTCACAAACCTCCTAGAGGTCTACAACAAGGTAAGAGGAGCGAAATACGAGAGAGAGAGCGAGTAGAAAATCTGCAAGGTTTTATAAAAAGGCAGAAGAGGAAGAAGGAAGCAGCGTCACGATCTCCCTTTCATTATTATCGGGCTGTCTCGGATTTACTGCCGTTTATCGCTAATTTTCCAAAATTATCTCCGTTTCTCTGGGCTACGCATTTTTTTAATTGGCGTTTATCGCTTACATTACCTTCTTTTTTATCAGTTTCTCATTTTCATAAAATCTAATTATTTTGTAAAATGTGTCGGGTATTTCTTTCATTTTATTGACTTATTTATTTTAAATTTTTTCTCTTGCTTTCTTTCTCATTCTTATTGTATTTGTTTTTTTTAAGTCATTGTTTACTTTCTCTGTTTCAAGTTTTTGTTGTTTCTTAGTTTACATTTTCTTTGTTGTTTACAAATTGTATTTGTTGTTTTTTACTTACATCATCACTAAAATGTTTGTACTCCGAAAACAAAGAAGTCACGACTTGACTCACGAAATGGTCACAGTGCTGCCTATGCTAACCTTCATATGGTGTATAAATATACCTAGTTGGATGACTCTTATTGTGGCTAGCTGGTCCAGTGGCTAACGCGACGGTCTAGAGTTTTGAGACTCTGATCGCGGGTTCTAACCCCGCCCGTGGTATGGTTAAGTTACGACTTGTTTGTGAGATGAGGTCACGTGGATATCTTCATATACAGTGCTCAGAGCACCAGTAAGGCTCGGTCAGTGTTGTGCTCAGAGCACCGGTGAAGCTCGGTCAGTGTTGTGCTCAGAGCACCAATGAAGCTCGGTCAGTGTGATGCTCAGAGCATCAGTGAAGCTCGGTCGATGTGTTACTCAGAGCACCAGTGAAGTTCGGTCAATATAGTACTTGGAGCACCAGTGAAGCACGGTCAGTGTAGTGCTTGGAGCACCAGTGAAGCTCGGTCAGTGTAGTGCTTGGAGCACCAGTGAAGCTCGGTCAGTGTAGTGCTTGGAGCACCAGTGAAGCTCGGTCAGTGTAGTGCTTGGAGCACCAGTGAAGCTCGGTCAGTGTAGTGCTTGAAGCACCAGTGAAGCTCGGTCAGTGTAGTGCTTGGAGCACCAGTGAAGCTCGGTCAGTGTAGTGCTTGGAGCACCAGTGAAGCTCGGTCAGTGTAGTGCTTGGAGCACCAGTGAAGCTCGGTCAGTGTAGTGCTTGGAGCACCAGTGAAGCTCGGTCAGTGTAGTGCTTGGAGCACCAGTGAAGCTCGGTCAGTGTAGTGCTTGGAGCACCAGTGAAGCTCAGTATTACGCTGTGTATTTTAAAATGTGCATAAAAAACGCTTCATATATAATGTTAATCTACGTGATTTGTTCTGAAACCGGACTAGTATTATTCCTGGTCAGTCGAGTAGCCAGGACAGGAGCAGGTGAGGTGTTTTGAAGTCAGTGCAAGAACAGCGGCGTCTGCGACCAGTTGTCATGGTTTGTTGAAGTTATGTAGGTAGTATTTTTTACTAAATCTAGATTATTGGTTATTTTATTTTCGTTATACTCTCACCATTTTCCTTTAAGGCCCTGGTGTGTGCAAGGGCCTGTGTTTTGGAGGCTACACCACAAATGATGTTGAAATTCTGACAATAAAAATCGAGAACCAAAACTTAGTCATTGTGCTTGTATATAAGCCACCGGATGCAACTTCCCAACAGTTCAAAGAACAACTATCAAAAATTGACTACTATCTGGAAAACTTTCCAGCCCCATCCCCAAACATCTTGCTGCTTGGTGACTTCAATCTAAGACTTAAAAAATGGAAGACTGTAGCAAACAATGTTGTAGCAGAAATAATCCCTGGAGGCAGCTCAGATGAAAAGTCACACAAACACACCCTAAATCAGCAGATAGTGGAGCCAACAAGACTGGAGAACACACTGGACCCTATTATCACAAATAATGAGGACCTGGTAAGAAGCATAATATCAAAAAAAAAAAAGCAAATTCTGATCACAGTCTAATCTAAGTCCAGACTTACATGCACAGGGGTCCTGATAAGCAAAACGCACGCAGCTGTGACGGTACCTTTACCAAATTCAACTTCAACAAGAACATCATCTTGGATCAGGTAAACTATGCAATAAATGAAACATGCTGGGAGGATATCTTAAATTACATGGACCCTAACCAATGCCTTGAAAAGATCACCCTCCTGGCAGCTGAAGTATGTTCAAGGTATATTCCTATAAGAAAAAAGGAAACAAACTGTAGAGGAGAAAGACGCTCCCTCTACAAGAGAAGACGAAGAATCGCTGAGCTCCTCAAGAATGCCAGATTATCTGATACACGGAAGGAAGTGCTAACCAGGGAAGTGGAAAATATTGAGCTAAAGTTAAAGGACTCATACAGGATCCAGTAGAGACAAAAGGAGCTAAAAGCGATTACTGAAATTGAAAGAAATTCGAAATTTTTCTTTTCATATGCCAAAAACAAGTCAAAAACCACTTCTAGTATAGGGCCCCTGCTCAGACAAGATGGATCCTACACAGACGACAACAAAGAAATGAGTGAGATACTGAAATCTCAGTATGACTCAGTGTTCAGCGAGCCACTAACCAGTCGAAAGATAGACAATCCAAACAATTTTTTCATGAGTGATCCTCAAAACCCTGCCAATGTACGCCAGATTTATGACATAACCCTAACTCCACTAGACTTTGAGAAAGCCATCGACGACATGCCCATGCACTCAGCCCCAGGCCCAGACTCGTGGAACTCGGTATTCATTAAGAACTGCAGGAAACCCCTCTCACGAGCCCTAAGTATGCTATGGAGAAGCTTAGACACAGGTGAGATTCCACAGTCACTAAAAACAACAGATATAGCCCCACTCCATAAAGGTGGCACCAAAGCAGTAGCTAAGAACTATAGACCAATAGCTTTAACGTCCCATATCATAAAAATCTTTGAAGGAGTTCTTAGAAGCAGGATTGCAAACCACCTGGACTCCCAAAAATTGCACAACCCAGGACAACAAGGCTTCAGAGCAGGTCGCCCCTGCCTTTCGCAACTGCTAGACCACTATGATATGGTCTTAGATGCACTGGAAAACAAATATAATGCAGATGCAGTATACACAGATTTTGCAAAAGCCTTGTAATAGCACACAAAATGCGTGCTGAAGGGATAACTGGCATAGTAGGCAGATGGATCTTCAACTTATTAGCGAATCGCACACAGAGTAGTGGTAAACAGAGTTAAATCAGATGCTGCCATAGTGAAGAGCTCTGTCCCACAAGGCACAGTACTCGCACCTATCCTGTTCCTCATTCTCATATCAGACATAGAGATATAAACCATAGCACTGTATCATCCTTTGCAGACGATACTAAGATCTGCACGAGTGTCATGCATTGAGGACACGGCAAATCTCCAAGAAGATATAAACCAAGTTTTCCAATGGGCAACAGAAAACAATACGATCAGTGAAAACAAATTCCAACTAATCCGTTATGGAATACTGAAGGAAATAATAACTAGAACTGAGTATACTACAAACTCCAATCATACAATAGAGCGGAAAAGCAATGTAAAGGACCCGGGTGTGGTAATATCCGAAGACCTCACCTTCAAGGACCACAACAATGCCACTATCACATCTGCGAGGAAACTGATAGGATGGATGATAATGAGAACATTCAAGACAAGAGATGCTAAGCCAATGATGATTCTTTTTAAATCACTTGTTCTCTCTGGGCTAGAATACTGCTGTATATTGACATCACCATTCAAGGCAGGTGAAATTGCAGATCTAGAAAATGTACAGAGAACCTTTACTGCACGTATAAGTTCCATCAAACACCTAAACTACTGGGAACGCCTGGATGCACTTGACTTGTACTCACTGGAGAGCAGGCGAGAGAGATATATCATAATCTACACCTGGAAGATTCTGGAGGGACTGGTCCCTAATATGCACACAGCAATCACTCCATACGAAAGCAAAAAACTTGGCAGGCGATGCAACATACCCCCAGTGAAAAGTAGGGGCGTCATTGGTACACCAAGAGAAAACGCAATAAGTGTCCGGGGCCCAAGACTGTTCAACCGCCTCCCACCAGCAATAAGGGGCATTACCGGTAGACCCCTGGTTGTCTTCAAGAGGGAGCTGGACAGATACCTAAAGTCGGTGCCGGATCAGCGGTGCTGTGGTTCGTACGTTGGATTGCGTGCGGCCAGCAGTAACATCCTCGTTGATCAGGCCCTGATCCACCGGGAGGCCTAGTCATGGACCGATCCCCGGAATACCCTCCAGGTAGACTCCAGATAGGCCAAGTAGCCGACAGAAAAGGGGATGGGGGGTGTTATAAAGCCTCCCTGTTTATATATTCTGTTCTACTAACTAGTAGCAGTGAGGTATTGTGAGTGAGTAAAGGTGTACTGGTGTGTGATTCTGTGTGTAGGGTGGGTTGTATGCTGTATATGTTAATTTACTATTAATAAATGTGTATATATAGCAATAAAACCACGAAACAAGTATATATATATATATATATATATATATATATATATATATATATATATATATATATATATATATATATATATATATATATATATATATATTTGTATAGGTGAGTTTGTGTCCTTATAAATGTAATATTGGCCATTTAATTAACACTTAATGTGAAGGTACAAGCTGACACTTGGTTGGTTTATGTGGAGTAATTTAATTGCCCCTAGACTAGGCAGGTTATGTACCCCTTTGGAGCCAAGACATTTACGTTATGCAGTAAAAAGCGTAACACTGTCAATGTGGTGCTCGGAGCACCAGTGAAGCTCGGTCAGTGTGGTGCTCGGAGCACCAGTGAAGCTGGGTCGGTGTGGTGCTCGGAGCACCAGTGAAGCTCGGTCGGTGTGGTGCTCGGAGCACCAGTGAAGCTCGGTCGGTGTGGTGCTCGGAGCACCAGTGAAGCTCGGTCAGTGTGGTGCTCGGAGCACCAGTGAAGCTCGGTCGGTGTGGTGCTCGGAGCACCAGTGAAGCTCGTAATGAGTGCCAAACCTTGCGCATGTGTTTTGTTTATCAGTTTGTAGGGTCTGTATAACATTAATAACGTGAAGGTTCACTTCGTGTCGCATTAATTTTCATAACAACGGTGATAATATTTTGTCAAACTGATAATAAATTTTCCTCCGGACGTGAGCAACTAGTCGTACGATGACCCAGTCCTACGCTGTGTGGAGATACACAAGTTGAGCTGAGAAGCTTTGATTGCGATGACGCCTAGCTACTGGAGAGCGATACGTTGACCCAATAAAAAGCCTGTTACCGAAACCTCTATCGTGTAGGCAGCGCTGTAACCACTGAGCCACGGAACTGACAACAGGACCAGTTTGTATCTGAGGAACCAACGGTAACCCGAATGTCTCATCCCACAGTACCAGAAGCTTTCCTGGTGCATAATACCTTTTCTCAATTACCCGCGCTAATCGCGAGGCCTTCCACGGGCTTACCGGTCCACCTCGTGTAAAAAAAATGACTAAGATTTGATGTATGACGTGTATCTGTCAGGTTTACACTATAAGATATACTTTAAGACACAAAGCGTTTCTTTCAGTGTTATTATTTACGAGAGAGTAATTCCTCGTTGAATTTTGTTCCGTTAGTTTTTCTTTGAAAATCCTGAGTTCTTCGGTTAGCGTAGTTTTTTTTTTTGTTTTTTTTGGAAGATGTTTTCGTGAACTGGGATGTCAGCTTCTATTGGCTATGGAAGGTTTTCATAAATATGTTTTATATATGGATGGAAAAGAATTCTTTTAATTCTAAGGCATTCTCCTTTTATTTTTTTTTAAGAGAAACCTGGAAACCCTCAGTTTATCGGGAATACCATAACTGCTAAGACATTTTTGACGAGCCATAATATCAGTCTGCTCGGGCCTAGAAGACTGTGATGTTATGGGCTGATGGTCACCCATTTAGTTACTAGCCATATCCAGTCAGTATAGCTGGTAGTAAAATAGTTACTCCTTGATTTCCTGTCACAGAAATCATCCCCTTGCCTTCTCCCTCCTCCCTCTCTCCTTCCATTAAGGGACCCATAATTTCCCCTCAGTCCCGACCTTTCCCCGTATCTTGGACACCTTCCTCTCGTCTTTGACACAAACATGAAGGGAACGCGCACAACTCACCTTTAATTATCTCTCGCTCCCCTCTCGCCTCCTTCCCCTCTCACGTGTTCATGCTCTTCCCTTCTCTTACGTCCCTTTCCTTCTTCCCTTTACTGGCAGTTTCTTAACACCTTTCGCTCCCTCGGTGTTACACCTCACTCTTTCCACACTGTGCCGCATGTCCCGTCTCTTCTATATTTTTCTTCTTCGGCTCTTCCTGCTGCTACTGTTGCTGTTGCTGATTTTCCTGCCCTGTTGTTGTGACTACTGCTTCCAGTACTCTTGTTGCTGCTTCTGCTGATGTATTACATCTATTGTTGCTGCTGTTCCTACTTAGCAGTGTCGTTGCTACTGTTTCCAGTACTGTTGTTTCTGCTTCAGTTTTTGCAACTATTGTTCTTGCTGTTCATGCTTCATTGTTGTTATTGGTGCTCTCTCTTACTCCCTCTTCCTTCCTTTTTAAATTACCGAAGAAACGCTAATTACCTCTATTCGTCTTAATAAATTTGCATAGCAAAATTAATGCAACTGATTGATGGCTTAACCTTTATTCTTGTTCACCAACCACTGAATCTGAGAGTGAAGCTGTTCCACTTTTTGAATGACACTTTTAGCTTGGCATTGTATTATTTTACATTAAAATTTCAACTCGCATTGCACATTTTGGAGTCATAACTACAGAATATAAGAAATACAGATTGTTTTGTATTTAATATATTTCCTATATTTAGGAAACTCTATCTGCATTTTAAATTATTTTTTTATTAATCGCGAAAGCTGAAGTACTTAAAAGTCTAAGAACTCCAAAGATTTGTAAGACACTGCTAGACAAGCACATCACAAAATAGGATTCAGCTAGATACTTGATAAGGACAAACTGGAGTCAACAGTGTCCTGATGTTAGCTCAGCGTCAGGATGAAGCTGATATTCACCTTCCAGGTTAAAATAAAAGTAGTGGTAGAGGCATAAATGGTGGTTGTGGTAGTTACAAGATTCCACTGATATCCGGGTGTTTACTCTCAAGCTGCTCCGGATGACCAGTTGTTTGTATTAACCTGCAGCTGAATATCTTAAAGTAGAACTAGTGGTATCTGGAACAAGTGTTGTACACAGTTCTTTCAGTCGCAGTAAAGTAATAAGAATAGTGATGGTAGTAGTAGCAGCAGCAGTAGTAGTAGTAATTACACTAAGCACTGGCAGTACCTTGCAGCTCATACCTTCCATTCACCTCTCTTATAAATTCCTTGACATATTTAGATTATGGAACGGTATGTTATTTCTTAGTTTAATGTCAGGGATGGCTGGAGGGAGTAGAGGATGAAGACCCTTCAGCGTTACTATCCTTCTCTTTACCATCTAGATAACGTTAGACAGTTTTTACTCAAGATAAAATCACAGCCTTTAGCAGATAACATCCGGGAGACGTTTAAAGTTCTGGGTTATCTGCCTGTCAAATACATTCCATTATATCCCACGTCTTAATCGATCTTCCCTCCGAGTCTCCTCTCTCACTCTCTTTCCTTTTATCTCTCTTTTCATTTCCCTTCTCCTTTCCTTCTTCCTGCAGTAGCGCCTCTGGCCACACCTGTGACCTACCGGAAGAACTCAAGACCACTACAGTGGTTACCTGACTGACCACAGACACCTGAGTGCTTCTAACTCTCACTCCCCGTCTCTCCTTCAATAATTCAGACTTGCACTTTCCTTTAGACTAGAGGGTTTCTCTCTCTATCTATCTATCTATCTATATATATATATATATATATATATATATATATATATATATATATATATATATATATATATATATATATATATAATGTCGTGCCGAATATGTAAAACTGGTCAATTAGCAAGAACTCATTTAAAATTAAGTCCTTTCTGAAATTTTCATTTATACGTTTAAAGATATATTTTTTTTCATTAATGTTAATGTAAAAAATTTTAATTTTGCACCAAAAAAAATTTAGAAAACTTGCCTAACCTTATAACAAGAACAATTTATTTTAGCCTAACCCAACTAAATATATTTTAGATTTATTTACAGTAATTTAATACTAAACAAACACAGTGAAATATATATATTTTTCGTTAGGTTCAGAGTGATTTTGGCGAAATTATTGCATACACAAATTTTTACTTGTTCTATATGGCAAGATGAGCGTTGCTATTTAAGCCAAGATCGCAAGTTCTGCCTATTCGGCACGACATTATAAAACCGCCTCTGGAACTGTGCTGGGGACCCTCATCCTCAGAGAAAAGAATAAACTTCATGGAAAACTTAATGTTCTTCCCGGAACTGTTTGAATATTGTCTTCTCCTACCACCATCTATATTTTATATTCTATGTAGACTTCATTTTCTGTTTTGTAGGCTATACTTGAAAAGGGGTTACTAGCCCATTGCTCCCGGCATTTTAGCTGACTTTTACAACACGCATGGCTTACGGAGGAAAGATTCTTATTCCACTTCCCCATGGATATAAAAGGAAAAGTAATAAGAACACGAACTCTTAAGATAAAATCAAAGAAAACACAGATGAGTGTGTATACATAAACGTGTACTTATATGTGTAGTGTGACATAATGTCGTAGGGTTCTTAAAAGGAGATATCGAGGGTTGAAGATACACACTTGTTGGATGGTAACGCTATATTGTCAGACTGTGGTAATGGGAGATGGAGCCCAGCCTTGCCGTGTTCTGGCCTGGATGTGTCTGCGACGACTGAGAGGGAGGCAGAGGTACGAACGTACACATGCGCATCCCGTGACGTCACACAAACAATCACTCGGCCTAAGGGGTCTTCTATATAAACACATGGATGATACTATGATATGCTATACAACACATATAAGGGGATTCAGCAACTATGCTGACAGCTCGGTCATGTTACGTATGTCGTCTCGACATGCACTACTATCCTATAGGCTGAACAGGCAGGTGGTTCTGGGCTGATTCTATACAATAACAAATTCAAATATAACTTAGAACTAATGGATGGTATCATACTGGATGTTAACATGAGTTTTACGTAATGGGTGTTAACGTAATCACTTTTAACGTAATGAGTTTCATTGTAATGAGTTTTAACGTAATGCATTACAAACTATAAGAAATCATTGTACAATATGGATGTAATTGATCAATCGATCTGTATTCATGCACTCTACGGATTCTGAGGAAAAAAAAAAAAAAAAATATATATATATATATATATATATATATATATATATATATATATATATATATATATATATATATATATATATATATATATATATATATATATATACAAGGTGAAATTAACAGCAAAGGCATCTGGTGCACACTCAGATCATTACTGTCAAATTATCAGAATACGGAGGGAACGTGAATATGAAAAAAAAAAAAATCTGAAAAACTGATCAGTTAATAACAAACAGTTGACAATTTCCTTCATCTCGGACAACTAGTTATACAGACTATGTACATTTAAACCCAATTCTGCGAGGGTGAGGTTTACATATGCAGAATGGTTATCATCTCTAGGAGGATCAAATTCCTCTGCAATGGCTAACACATGCCTTGATTGAGGGAGATCTGAATGAGTATCTACAAAAGATACAGCTACATGGATGATCTGAATGAGTATCTACAAAAGATACAGCTACATTCACTAGTGACTGTGGAATTACTAACTGTTACACTCTTCTACTTGAAGTACTCAACTCGACTGTTCGATACAGTAATTCTTGGCTCATTACAAAGTCACTAATGGGTGCTGGTGGCTACACAGTCAGAATAAGATCTTCCCGGAGCAGGAATCAAATCGCCAGAACACAAGGGATCGGTCCTTTGTTACTGGAGGAATGAACAAACTCGGTGGAGTGGATGACTCTCCCCGGTTGAAAAAATAACACTGTAACACGTAATATGAGCAAGGGAGAAGGAATCTACTATCTCTCACTGCAAGCACAGGAGAAAATAAATGAACACGGTCAACAATACTGATATTCAATCTGAGTCACAAACAGTAACACGAGGTATCAACTATAAAGAAACTTCACTTACAAACGTTAACAACATGTGAAAGTTACTCGAGAAATAACTTCTTACGTTGCACAAATTACTGTCAACTAGGATGGGATCACCATCTGGAACACAAGGAACAACAACAGACACTCTAGTGAGAGCACTAGCCACAACAGAGACGTCTTTCTGCATACGGCATGTGACATCAACATTACTAGTTTCAAGTAATCGTTTTCTGACAAGGCATCCCCTGTGGAGAAACTACTACTTGAACTAGCAGTCATTGCAGGGATAGGCTGTGCACTCAAGGCAGTCTGAGTGTCCCCGGACACTTGAGGCAACAGAACACTATCTTGCAAGTCTGAAGGTGTAGGTGGAACACAGATGGGAATGACAGAGTTACTAGTGCCTGACCGCTCGGCAACATTAATAAGTAATTCACGGATCTATAGGAACTTAATCTGAACTTCACATTTCGCAGCACTTTAACAAATCTCAGATACAGGCTGCGAGAACAAACACATTGCTCAAGGGCTAGGTATTGTCTTTCAGTCAGTAAGGGAATATTGGTACTGTGAACTGATTCATATTGACTTTGGCATGATATACTAAGTGAACATTCAAAAGTGACTGGGACATGTTCTCATGGACTTACTCAAGGACATAAGGCAAGAAAAATAGAGAGAATGACAAAGTAAGCTTAAACGGGAAGGAAATGCTTAACTATTCTGCATAAGTAAATAAAAATTGACAGGTCACACTTTAAGCAAGGAAACTCAGTCACAAAAGATAATACTCAGCTGAATAAACAACACTTTGAAAATCAAGAGAACTTGTACTTTACTGAAATCTGATTTGCTCAACTTTACTTTAAATTGAATGAATGGCACAGTGAGTTGTCTTTACTCTCAATGCAATAGAGAAATACACAATAAAATGATAAAATGGACTCAAAGCTTGTGCAAAATAAAACAAATTGGGACACAATTCACTGAAATAAAATAAAATGGCACAGAAAGAATATAATACTATGCACAGAACAGAGCATATGAAACTGCACTGAAATAAACTGTAGCAATACTGCAAATAACAATTGCTAATCAAAAAGTATTGCACAACACTGCATAAAATCTCTGCAAGAAATTTTTTAAATGGTAACACAATATTTGCACAAGGATTATTGCAAAATGAGTCAATGTGCAATAATAATAAAAAAATTACACACACAAGAAGAGAAATATATCAAGGAATGAACTGAGTGAACACTTTAACTTTTAACTGCAGCTTAAGCAACACTTAACAAGCAAAAGAACAATTTACTTTAAAAGAAGAACTTAAAAATTGCACTAAGAGTGAATTTGTTCAATGAAATATGAAAAATAATAGGTTCTAAAACACACAACAAAAAAGTTTGAACACTTACAGTGATGCAGAACACAACACATCAACATAAACGCAATACTAGAATTTTCTTGCAATGAAACTTGATGTGTGAAAACTTTGATAAAAATTAATTTTCTTGCTTGCACAAAGCAATGGCACTATTGTCTGTGGAAATAAGACAAATTAGACACTGGCTAAATGAAAAGAATATGAACACAAGAATGTTCAACACAGAGAACAAAACAAGAATACACAAATGCTGGGATGAAAAAAAATATATATAACTGAGACAACACTTGAGTTGTGATGCAGAATATAAGGCGATAAATTACTGAATTACTTCACTGGAATACTGAGAACACTAGGTGATTGTGAAGTGGAAACAAATTCTATACTGCTTATATGTTGCACACACAACAAGGAAAAACACTAGGTACTTCAAGTGTATAAAAGAAACACAACACAACAGACATAAGATAATGCACGAAAATTAACACTAAATTAAGAAGGGAAAAAAATTTATTGCAAACGGTATATAATAAACACCGAGTCTAATCAAGAGTCACTGAATGTCACTAAGAAAAATCACTGGAACACAAAAGAAATGTCTCAACACTCGCAAATGTCTCTATGAAAAATATTATCGCTGTAACGACTTGGTGTAGAATGAGGTAGAAGGTGGTGGAGGTTGGAGGCTATAGTCTCGTGGCTGGCTATTGTCCTCACTTGATCATAGAATTGCGCTTACATCGACGATAGACACACACAGGAGGCTTTCAATGGTGGTGCCAAACACACACTAGCTCTTGACCCCCTATGTGGTCCTTAAAATATGGTGCTATAACCCCTCGTAGTGTACCAAAACACAGTGGTAGTGGTTGGGTGAGTGGCTGAGTGAGGTGTCTGAGGCCGCGTGGTGAGTGAGTGGGCTGAGCAGGGCTAAGACCGAGACTGCGTGGTGACACACGTGGTCAGTGGGCCTATGGGATGAACGGCATAAGCCTCACTGAAGACAACCACACTGGCGCGAAGATATTCTAAGCTGGCTGGCTTAAAATACACCCACGAAATACCACAACACCACAGGGATGAAAAAGCACTCAGAATGGCTTGGAGCTTGAATCACAAGCGATGAATACTGTACCCATGTGGCTTGCTTGAGTACTGGGGTAAGACACCTGGGTTAGTTGCTTGCTGGCTTATCTTAACCCTTCACACAGAATAGCTTGATAACTTCTCACAATGAGCACAGCAGGGGTGGAAAGCTGGCTCGGCAGGCAAAAAAAAAAACTGGATGGAGTAGGCTAGGCTGGACTGGACTCTGTTGTTCTGACTCCCCCACCACAGACTGGAAGCTGGCTTATTTTGCAAACTTGGGTCAACCCCTCGGGAGTGATGCAAATAAGCAGATAAACACTAATACAAAGAGACTGACCAGTGAATATTGTAGTGGCTGGTAGAAGCTTGGGCAGGAGGAACTGGCTGAGGTAGCTGGCTGGGGTAGGTCGAGCGTACCCTGCTTGGCAGGCCTACTCACAAGATGGCAACCGGCCCAGTAGAAATTTATCTACAGAAATCGCTGTAATCGTCAGGATTAAAGGCCCTCCGCTGTCACCAATTGTCGTAGGGGTTCTTAAAAGGAGATATCGAGGGTTGAAGATAGACACACACTTGTTGGATGGTAATGCTATATTGTCACTGTGGTAATGGGAGATGGAGCCCAGCCTTGCCGTGTTCTGGCCTGGATGTCTCTGTGACGACTGAGAGGGAGGCAGAGGTACGAACGTACACATGTGCATCCCATGACGTCACACAGTCACTCGGCCTAAGGGGACTTCTATATAAACACATGGATGGTACTATGATATGCTATACAACACAAATAAGGGGATTCAGCAACTATGCTGACACTAAGTGTAAGTAGAAGTAGCAAGACATACCTGTAATCTTGCATGTTTATGAGACAGAAAAAGACACCATCAATCCTACCATCATGTAAAATAAATACAGGCTTCCGTTTTACACTCGTTTGGTAGGACGGTAGTGCCTCCCTGGGTGGTTGCTGTCTACCAACCTACTACCTACTAAAAATGTATATGTAAGCCTATAGACTGGATTTACTGCAACTCTTGAACTCACACTATGGAGATGTAAGTGTATAAAATGGAGGGGCGCCTTCTCGGACCATGCACAGAAATCTTCCGAAGGTCTCAGCCCAACCATTTTGGACCTCTTGAGTGCTGCGCAATATTGCCAAAAAACAGAGGGGGCTATTTCCCCATTTATAGGCACCGTATAATCAACAAGCATGCCCCCCCACACCGTACACCCTTCAATATTTTTCTTAGAAAATTTAACGGCCTGTAAACTTTTATGGAACTTATTTTTTGGGGCCCCTGCCCCTCCTCGTCTCTAGTCATCGGAATAGGAAGGAGTCACCTGGCTGGCCCTAAAGCGCATAGGTTGAATATATTTTAATATTTTCAACAATAACACACATGTAAGATAAGAAAATTTCTTCCCATTTTTAACTTAGCCCTAACCCAAAAATCTTCTCTCAGGACTTCAACTTATTTCCATTGGGGCCAATTTTTCCCCAATGCACCCCCATCATAAACCCAGGACCTTTTTGCCTTAACAAAACTGTAAAAATTAATGTTTCCCCCCGGGAAAAAAACCGGGCCCCCTTTAACCTTTCCAAAACCCCGGGCCACAGTTAACAATAAATAAAAACATTAAGGAAATAAAACTTCCCCATAAATGATCCCATAACAAGTAGGTCCTTCTCAGTTACCCTTCCATCACATATTTTTCCAAAAATTCATGCTAACCTTATCTTTAAAATCAATCCCTCACTCCTTCTTTCCTCTATAATTAATCCATGTCTTTCTACCCAAAAAGTACTTTATACCAAACTAGGACCAAAACATTTCCCCAATACCTAAATTTCATTTTTTGTTTTAACCCTTTCCTCTCAATTTCACCAAACCCCTGGGTGGTTCTTTGTAATCTACTCAAACTTTTATTTTAAAAAAATTTAAATTAAATTTTCCTCACAATTTTTAACTTCTTAATCCCTTTTCTTTCTCATTAAAACTCTTTGCATACTTTATTGTAAAATCCTCAAAAATACTTTTTCTAAATCCTAACCAAATGCCTCCCGCACCTTCTGAACCACAACCTTCCACCCTTTCCCAAAAAAAACTTTCCAACTGACCGGGGCACAGGAGACCTCACAGTCCATATCAGTATTACCAGCTTAGAGAGACAAACTGCAATGAAGTTACTTCATTCTTCTGTTAGCTATAAAACTGGTATCGTGGCCCCTCCCATCCTTAACCAACTTCCAGGTTTTTCCACATTCCACCACCTCCCCCTAATGGGTATTAAATCTCCATATGTTTCCTAATTAACATCTGGAATCCGTTAACCACAACCAACCCCTTCAAAGTATCGTGTTGAATCGTATGTTTGCAAAGTGTCTGAGCAGCTGATTCTTAAATAACTGCATTTTTTTGCACTTACAGCTTCAGTGGGTAATTTATTTAATTGAGCAGTAATTTTGCTTGCAAAAAAAAAAATTACTCTTTTGTTGCATCTCTTGTCTCGACTTTTCATACCACTGTTTCGAGTTAATGACTTTGCACTTGAAATAGTTCTCTGTGTTCAAGTGAGTCAAACTCGTTTGCTTGAAAGTTTGAATGAGATCTCGTTGTCTCCGTTTCCTGAGAGAGAGAGAGAGAGAGAGAGAGCAAGTCAAGCGCTTTAAGTTTTTCTTCATTATGATTACTTTCTCTGAATAAATGGTTTAGAAAACCATTTTCGCCACCTACTGGCTGGCGAAACTGGCTGGGGAAAGTGACCGAAGAAGCCACTGGCTGCTGACACCTTTCCAGAAAAAAGATACCCAACTGTTGAGCAAGTTTCTGTTACTGATGGTACGAGCTAAGCTGGCGAAAAATTCTCTGCACCTCCTTAATCAATGTTCATCTTGTATGTGAATCCTACGACAATACTGGACACCATATTAAAGGCGCTGTCTAACAAGTACATTGTAGACTGTATTGTTTCTAGTATTTTGTACAAGAATTTTCTAGCTATGAAACGAAGAGTTCTGTTGACTTTATTGATCAGTGGTGGTGATGAAGTGTGATCGTGATGATTTGGTGGTGAGGCGAATGTCGTGGTGGTGATGTAGTTGTAATGGGGGTGATGTGGTGGTGGTGATGTAGTTGTAATGGGGGTGATGTGGTGGTGGTGATGTAGTTGTAATGGGAGTGATGTGATGTTTGGATGGTGGAGATTAATTTTTAATAGTAGTGATGAGGTGGTGGAGGAGGAGTTGTGAGGGTAGTGATGAAGTGGTGGTTGTGATAGTGATAATGTGGTGGTTGAGGTGGTTGTGGTAGTGATAATTTGGTGGTTGAGGTGGTTGTGATAGTGATAATTTGGTGGTTGTGGTAGTAATGATGTGGTGGTTGTGGTAGTGCCGAGGTGGAGGTTGAGGTGGTAGTGATAAGATGGAGGTCGAGGTGGTAGTGATAAGATGGAGGTCGAGGTGGTAGTGTTGAGGTCGAGGTGGTAGTGATGAGGTCGAGGTGGTAGTGATGAGGTCGAGGTGGTAGTGATGAGGCTGAGGTGGTAGTGATGAGGCTGAGGTGGTAGTGATGAGGTTGAGGTGGTAGTGATGAGGTTGAGGTGGTAGTGATGAGGTTGAGGTGGTAGTGATGAGGTTGAGGTGGTAGTGATGAGGTTGAGGTGGTAGTGATGAGGTTGAGGTGGTAGTGATGAGGTTGAGATAGTAGTGATGAAGTGGAGGTCGAGGTGGTGATGAAGTGGAGGTCGAGGTGGTAGTGTGATGACAGTGTATCGCAGGCTAATGGAAACAATAGAAGAAAATAATGGTTATTAGTTGAAAGTGATATATTAACACCATAGTGACGCTATGGGTGAGCGGAAGTTGCGTGGGGATGGCCAGGGTTAATGGGAGGAAATAGGGAGGAAATAGGGAGAGATTAGATAGGCCTTGAAATCTCAGAAAATTATTTCTATTA
>NC_091310.1:24132481-24199981 GCF_038502225.1 Cherax quadricarinatus | reverse complement strand
TATACGTACAACGTATAGCCTTCTTCCCGATAAGTTTATGGTACGACTGTGGTGCCAATGGACTTCCAGAAGACTCGCATCCACCCCCCCCCCCCCCGGTACTACTGACAACCATATTTGTCTGGGTCGTAATGTAAGGGAAGGTATTTGAGATGAGTTTGTTAATTCTAGCGAAGAGACGTATCGTATCGTTGTTAGCCTAAATTAACGGCTCAGAGCTGGGATAATATATGCATACATTATACCTGGCGTGAAGTTCGGTCTAGTTGCTTCCAGTGATTCGTTGGAAGAAGGCCTCTGTCTGGTTGGCTGGCTCTCTCTGTCTCTCTCTCTCTCTGTCTGTCTCTCTCTCTCTCTGTCTGTCTGTCTCTCTCTCTCTCTCTCTCTCTCTCTCTCTCTCTCTCTCTCTCTCTCTCGCTCTCCGACTGGTTGATCAAAGGAATTGGAAAGAGCTGTTCATATCTAGCAATAATGAATTGAGGGATATAGCAGAAATTGAGATTCAAAAATACCATTATATATATATATATATATATATATATATATATATATATATATATATATATATATATATATATATACATATATATATATATATATATATATATATATATATATAAATAATGTCGTGCCGAATAGGCAGAACTTGCGATCTTGGCTTAAATAGCAACGCTCATCTTGCCATATAGGACAAGTGAAAATTTGTGTATGCAATAATTTCGCCAAAATCATTTTGAACCTAACGAAAAAAATATATTTCACTGTGTTTAGTATTAAATTACTATAAACAAATCTAAAATATATATAGTTGGGTTACGCTAAAATAAATTGTTCTTGTTATAATAAGGTTAGGTAAGTTTTCTAAGATAATTTTGGCGCAAAATTAAAATTTTTTACATCAACATTAATGAAAAAAATATATATTTAAACGTATAAAAGAAAATTTCAGAAAGGACTTAATTTTAAATGAGTTCTTGCTAATTGACCAGTTTTACATATTCGGCACGACATATATATATATATATATATATATATATATATATATATATATATATATATATAATGTAATATATATATATATATATATATATATATAATGTAATATATATATATATATATATATATATAATGTAATATATATATATATATATGTATATATATATATAATGTAATATATATATATATATAATGTAATATATATATATATATATAATGTAATATATATATATATATAATGTAATATATATATAATATATATATAATATATATGTAATATATATATATATAATGTAATATATATATAATATATATGTAATATATATATATATATGTAATATATATATAATATATATGTAATATATATATAATATATATGTAATATATATATAATATATATGTAATATATATAATATATATGTAATATATATATAATATATATGTAATATATATATAATATATATGTAATATATATATAATATATATGTAATATATATATAATATATATGTAATATATATATAATATATATATGTAATATATATATAATATATATATATATATATATATATTATATATTATATATATATATATATGTAATATATATATAATATATATATATACACCTTCATATGATAACCCTATACTGCACGAATATGACAGTATTCTGAGGCAGATTTTTACGAAAGTACTTAACCTTACTCTAGAAGGCGGGCAGTGGAACCAAGCTACACTTCCAGTCAGACTAGGAGGCATTGGTGTCCGCAAGTCATCACAGATTGCGTTACCTGCTTTTCTGTCTTCGTGTATTGCATCCAGAGAGCTTGTAGCAGCGATTCTCCCTGAACATCTTAGGGACAAGATTGGAGTCCAGGACCAAAAATTCATTGACGGAGCAATGATCTGGGATAATCTAACGGGCTCTGAAACCAGACCTGCTCCCCCAAACAACTACAAACAATCGCACTGGGATGGTCCAATAGTGGAAAATATTGCCTCAACAATGCTTCAGTGTGTGTCAGGGAAGGATAGAGCCCGCCTCCTGGCAGTGAGAGCCCCTCATGCTGGGGACTTTCTGTTGGCTGTTCCCAACTCCAGCCTTGGCACAACCCTTGACCCACAGACCATCCGCATTGGTGTTGCCCTTCGACTTGCCGCCCCTATTCTCGCCGAACACAGGTGTATTTGTGGCAGTGAAGCAGCAGACCGATTCGGGTACCATGGTCTTGTGTGCCGTAAATCCGAGGGAAAGATTGCAAGACATGAGGAGGTTAATAACATTATCAAGAGGAGCCTCACAACAGCTGGATGCCCAGCAGTAAGGGAGCCACCCCAACTATGCAGATCTGATGGCAGCCAGAAGCGTCCAGATGGTATCACCCTTCAAGCCTGGACAGATGGGAAGCAGATGGTGTGGGACTATACATGTGCATCTACCTTGGCTGATACCTATCTCCAATACACCAGGGAGGAAGGAGGGGCAGCTGCCAGCTTCAGGGAGTCCCAAAAGTCTAGGAAATATGGAGAACTTGCCCATCATTATATGTTTGTTCCCATAGGCTCAGAGACCCTTGGCTCATGGGGAAAGAGTGCATCTAATTTCCTTAAGGAGCTGGGAAAAAGACTCATCAGGGTAACTAGGGATCCCAGGGCAGCTAGTTTTCTGCTCCAGCGGCTCAGTGCGGCTGTTCAAAGGGGTAATGCCTGCTGCATTTTGGGCACACGCCCCAGCTCTGAGGAGCTGGATGAGATTTTCGCCTTATAATCAGTGATACACACGTAACAACATGTACCGTATATGCCACCTTTATATTAACAATGTATCTCTTAAATCTTCTGTACCATATTATGTAATAAAATATTCCTATTGGTAAAAAAAAATAGTTTAAAAGATGGGGTGGTAGGGGAAGTGGAATATTCAAACGGCTTCAGGAAGAAATCCAAATATTCCTCCTTGAAGCCTTTTTATCCACTTCTCCGAGGCTATGGGTCCCACAATTTACACCAGAGGTGGACCCCATCATCCTATATATATATATATATTATAATTATATATATTATAATTATATTATTATGCCCACGAACGAGTGGTATTAATCAATAACAACACTGCGACTAGCCAAGGAGTCGAACCCATGCTACTCACCATGAGGCGGGCCAAAGCAGCATGGGTTCGACTCCTTGGCTAGTCGCATTATAATAATAATTATATATATATATATATATATATATATATATATATATATATATATATATATATATATATATATATATATATATATATATATGTCGTGCCGAATATGTAAAACTGGTCAATTAGCAAGAACTCATTTAAAATTAAGTCTTTTCTGAAATTTTCTTTTATACGTTTAAAGATATATTTTTTTATTAATGTTAATGTAAAAATTTTTAATTTTGCGCCAAAAGAATCATAGAAAACTTACCTAACCTTATTATAACAAGAGCAATTTATTTTAGCGTTACCCAAGCAAATATATTTTAAGTACGTTTACAGTAATTTAGTACTAAACAAACACAATCAAATATATTTTTTTTTCGTTAGGTTCAGAATGATTTTGGCGAAATTATTGCATACACAAATTTTCACTTGTCCTATATGACAAGATAAGCGTTGCTATTTAAGCCAAGATCGCAAGTTCTGCCTATTCGGCACGACATATATATATATATATATATATATATATATATATATATATATATATATATATATATATATATACACACATGTATATATATGTATATATCCATTACACAAAAGGTTTAAAAATGCATCACCTTTCCACAGGTGCGAATATGGGAATCACAAACCTGCATCAGGCAGGTACGTGAGATATACAGGTATATTACGTGTAAATGGGCTGTCAGGCCTCGTTATCCACGCGCCGGTAATCTGCTATGGTAAACAACCGCAGCTGTTTCTAGATTGGGCTTTTATTTGCAGGTATAGTTTTATGTGGGAGATGGAGGTGGTGTAGGCGACTGATTACGCTGGTCTTCCACACCGGATTATCTTTATTAATCTTTATTGTCTCTATTAATCTTTATTTTTCCCTTCTATTAATCTCTATCATTCCTATCATTATTGATCTCTGTTATTTCCTCTATTTATCATTCTCATTCCCTTCCTATTAATCTAAGCAGTTCCCTATGTTCATCTATGATACTGTCTTTATTACTCTCGCTTATCCTTTTTATTAATCTCTCATTCTCTTTTAATTTATCTCAGTCCCTCTGTCATTCTGCCTTATCAGTCTCTTATCTTCTTTATTAATCTCTTATTCTTTCTATTAATTTATCTCAGTCCATCTTTTAATCTCTCTCGTTGCTCTATTAGTCTCATTCAATTGTTTGTTCAACCAGTTAAAAGCAATGACATGTGGTAATCGTTTTATAATTCAATACAAAGCTTCCTCATATACCAAGTGTGCAACATTCATTATTTATCTCAAAGGGGTTCCTTGGTACTCCTCCTGAGCTTCTCATTAATCTGAAGAAATGGAGTTATGCTTCCTTTTCTCGTGATTGTCTTCCTTTTCTCAGGCACCGTATGATCCCTTACGTACTTAGCGTTTCCCCCCCTGAATATAATTATGCAGAAAAGCTCTAGCTTCCGTAATTTACAATGGACGTGAATTTTCTTGGAGTTCTTCAGAGGACGATGACTGAAGTAATCTCCTTCAGAAAAAGGATGACTGAAGTAATCCCCAGCATTTAGAACTTTCGTTATTAAGAGCGACAAGGATAAAGAAATTTGCATTCTCTGGAAAGTCGTGGAGGCGAGACATGATGTAAATACACTAGTGGATTAAAGTCTTTATTAAAGGCGGTATCATAAGGGTCTTGATCGTATAAAAATATATTTACTTTCGTAAATTTATTTTTGCAAATGTATTCATGGATTCGAGTGGGTGATTTACCACAAGGAGAGGCGGAAGCTCCAACTTCCGGCCGCTGATTTCTAGACACACGAGATACCTATAATAATAATAATATAATAATAATAATTCCCTGCCTTAGTGGGAAATGGCCGACGTGTTAAAAAAAATAATAAAATATAATAAAAATAATACCTAGGTATTAGGATGGTAGACAGCAGCCACCCAGGGAGGTACTACCGAGTGAGTGTGAAACAGAAATCTGCAACTGTTTAACATGATGGTAGGATTGCTAATGTCTTTTTTCTGTCTCATAAACATGCAAGATTTTAGGTACGTCTTGCTACTTTTATTTACACTTAGGTTACACTACACATGCATGTACAAGCATATATATTTACACAGCAATCTGGGTTTTCTTCTATTTTCGTAATGGTTATTCTTTATTTCCTTTTATTTCCATGGGGAAATGGAAAAGAATTCTTCCTCCGTAAGCCAGGCTACTATAATGCCGGGGGCAAGAGACTAGTAACTCCTTCTCCTGTATAAATTACTAACTGTAAAAAGAAACTTGTTTCTCTTTTTGGGTCACTCTGCTTCGGTGGGATACGGCCGGTTTGTTAATCTTTATATTTATAAGTACATGTATAAGGTATGCAGGCCTAGCTAACATCAGTGACATACTACTATACAGAAAGCCGCTTGTTATGCAGAGGATTTCAGACAAATTAGGTAAATTTTGTCCCCAGGATGTGACCCACACCAGTCGAGTAACACTCACGTACCTATTTTACTACGGGTACCGGGGGTCGACCCCCGGACCTCAGTGTGTGAGCTGAGTCCTCTAGCAATCGAGCTACTTGCCTTATTAAAGAAGATAACAGGGTCAAAATAGTACACTATCATAGAAGCATCGAAATTGGTGTGATCAGGGAGACAGGCATTGTAACCATTTCGGTTACAGAGCCACCCTGATACACACCTGTGACGCCACTCTCGGCTATCTTTTGTCAGATCCTTTGATTTGCCAAATCTTTGTCAGATATTGAGTTCTTGTTGCAAATTTTATGTCTATTCCTCTGGTTTGAAGGTCTAGGTATCTAATAAACATGAAAGAAGTATCTTTAACTATATTTTGTCGTAACAGAGTATAGTTAAAGAAGCAAAATCATGTTAGTTAACATAAGAACATAAGAAAGGAGGAACACTGCAGCAGGCCTGTTGGACTATACTAGGCAGGTCCTTTACAATTCATCCCACTAAGTAATCTCCTTCAGAAAAAGGATGACTGAAGTAATCCCCAGCATTTAGAACTTTCGTTATTAAGAGCGACAAGGATAAAGAAATTTGCATTCTCTGGAAAGTCGTGGAGGCGAGACATGATGTAAATACACTAGTGGATTAAAGTCTTTATTAAAGGCGGTATCATAAGGGTCTTGATCGTATAAAAATATATTTACTTTCGTAAATTTATTTTTGCAAATGTATTCATGGATTCGAGTGGGTGATTTACCACAAGGAGAGGCGGAAGCTCCAACTTCCGGCCGCTGATTTCTAGACACACGAGATACCTATAATAATAATAATATAATAATAATAATTCCCTGCCTTAGTGGGAAATGGCCGACGTGTTAAAAAAAATAATAAAATATAATAAAAATAATACCTAGGTATTAGGATGGTAGACAGCAGCCACCCAGGGAGGTACTACCGAGTGAGTGTGAAACAGAAATCTGCAACTGTTTAACATGATGGTAGGATTGCTAATGTCTTTTTTCTGTCTCATAAACATGCAAGATTTTAGGTACGTCTTGCTACTTTTATTTACACTTAGGTTACACTACACATGCATGTACAAGCATATATATTTACACAGCAATCTGGGTTTTCTTCTATTTTCGTAATGGTTATTCTTTATTTCCTTTTATTTCCATGGGGAAATGGAAAAGAATTCTTCCTCCGTAAGCCAGGCTACTATAATGCCGGGGGCAAGAGACTAGTAACTCCTTCTCCTGTATAAATTACTAACTGTAAAAAGAAACTTGTTTCTCTCTTTGGGTCACTCTGCTTCGGTGGGATACGGCCGGTTTGTTAATCTTTATATTTATAAGTACATGTATAAGGTATGCAGGCCTAGCTAACATCAGTGACATACTACTATACAGAAAGCCGCTTGTTATGCAGAGGATTTCAGACAAATTAGGTAAATTTTGTCCCCAGGATGTGACCCACACCAGTCGAGTAACACTCACGTACCTATTTTACTACGGGTACCGGGGGTCGACCCCCGGACCTCAGTGTGTGAGCTGAGTCCTCTAGCAATCGAGCTACTTGCCTTATTAAAGAAGATAACAGGGTCAAAATAGTACACTATCATAGAAGCATCGAAATTGGTGTGATCAGGTTAGACAGGCATTGTAACCATTTCGGTTACAGAGCCACCCTGATACACACCTGTGACGCCACTCTCGGCTATCTTTTGTCAGATCCTTTGATTTGCCAAATCTTTGTCAGATATTGAGTTCTTGTTGCAAATTTTATGTCTGTTCCTCTGGTTTGAAGGTCTAGGTATCTAATAAACATGAAAGAAGTATCTTTAACTATATTTTGTCGTAACAGAGTATAGTTAAAGAAGCAAAATCATGTTAGTTAACATAAGAACATAAGAAAGGAGGAACACTGCAGCAGGCCTGTTGGACTATACTAGGCAGGTCCTTTACAATTCATCCCACTAACAAACATTTGACCAACCCAATTTTCAATGCTACGCAAGAAATAAGCTCTGATGTGCAAGTCCCACTCAAATCCAACCCCTCCCACTCATGTACTTATGCAACCTAAATTTGAAACTACCCAAAGTCCTAGCCTCAATAACCCAACTAGGTAGACTGTTCTACTCATCAACTACCCTATTTCCAAACCAATGCTTTCCTATGTCCTTTCTAAATCTAAACTTATCTAATTTAAATCCATTACTGCGGGTTCTCTCTTGGAGAGATATCCTCAAGACCTTGTTAATATCCCCTTTATTAATACTTACCTTCCACTTATACACTTCAATCAGGTCTCCCCTCATTCTTCGTCTAACAAGTGAATGCAACTTAAGAGTCTTCAATCTTTCTTCATAAGGAAGATTTCTAATGCTATGCATTAATTTAGTCATCCTACGCTGAATGTTTTCTAACGGATTTATGTCCATTCTGTAATATGGAGACCAGAATTGAGCTGCATAATCCAAGTGAGGCCTTACTAATGATGTATAAAGCTGCGGTATAACCTCTGGACTTCTGTTGCTTACACTTCTTGATATAAATCCCAGTAATCTATTTGCCTTATTACGTACGCTTAGGCATTGCTGTCTTGGTTTAAGGTTGCTGCTCACCATAACCCCCAAGTCCTTTTCGCAATCTGAATGGCTAAGTTCTACATTATTTAACTTATAAGTGCTAGGGCCATGGACACTCCCGAGCTTCAGAACCTTGCATTTATCTACATTGAACTGCATCTGCCACTTTTCTGACCAAGAGTAGAGTTTGTCTAAATCCTGGAAATATAAACACACATGCAGTATAATGAGATCCTTTATTGACTACGTTTCGCCCACACAGTGGGCTTTTTCAAGTCACAAACAGATCTACCTGGGGTGGAAGAGACGCGAGTATTTATAGTCAGGTTCAGAATGCTGAGGTCAGGTGGAGAATGCTGCATCTGATGATGTACCGAGTGGGGTTGTAGAGTCTAAAATCTTGGGTAGCTTGTAAATGAGATTGGATAAGTTTGTTAGCAGACCTTCTACAGTGTTCTTATGTGGGATAGCGATGAAGAAGTTTCTTGGCAAGTGGTTCAGCTATGTTATAAAAGCCACTATTCTGGTTGAAGTTGTCTGATATAGAAATAAGTGATGATTCCAGGATTCTTCGGTATTGAGTGTTGTCTTCTTGTTCGCATTTAGTATATTTATATAATAAATTCTTTTATGTTGTGTCAGGAAGAAACTTCAGAATCCCTGCAATGTCCAGAGTACACAAAGTACACAAGGCTGTCACAGCTGGGCAGACTGACAAAATTCCATAAACTGAATAATTTTCCATTGCTTACTAATAATGATAGATTGGATAAGGGAAATGGTATACAAAATATATTATCAGAACGCAAAGCAAAATAGCATAAGTCATGTCTCATTAAATTCAACACTACTAAGCAGGAAAAAAAAAAACTGTCCTTGATTCTCCTGCTTAACTACAACTTCCAAGAAATTCACAAGACACAGTTATCAGTCTGCACACATTGTGGCCGTGACAACAAAGAAACGTATTTCTTCTGAGATAAAGGGAGCTCATCCTGATGACACTGGAGGACAGGAGGAATAGGGAGAAGTCATAAGGATGTTAAGAAGCATTTTTGTCAGCCTTTGAGCTTTAAGGAAGTAGAACAAACCCTTACTTGGTGCTTCTACAATTAATTTAGTTGTATTTACTATAACCATTTAGTGTATGTGAACTAATACCAACAAGAAAATAATCCTATAAATGTTAATTGTGGTTGCAATAACTACTAAATATTATTTCCTATTGTCGGAAATTGTTTTATTAGAATTCTTGACCATGAATACCATGCGGGTACATTCATTTACTGTCTTGATATGATTAAAAATTGTGGAGTTATTCTTGAAAATGTCCTCTTGGGCTAAAGACCGATTCAATATGGCCGCTACACACACCACAGGCTATTTTGAGAGTGACTCTTTATCCAGATTTTCTGACCATCCACAAAATTTCTTGCTTTTATGAAGATGTGTACTATTTTGCTGCTCTTATCACTACCTAGTTGTCAGTCGCTGGTGCCAGTTGTTTAGCAATAAACTGCAACATAGAACCAATGCCACTAATACACTGGTAATTGTCAGACATAGGATGAACACATACCGAACAATCTCAAGTATTGGTTTTACAAATACAATGGACAGGTGCAAGCACAGCCTAGATATTCATATTGGATAGCTTCAAGTATTAATTGTACAAATATACTGCACAGTTTCGAGCATTGGCTGGACAAATATATCGTAGTTTCAACGACTGATTAAAGAGGCGCATGAATAATATTGGTTGGGTACAAAGAAGGGTGACATGATGCTGGTGGAATTCTTTTGATCCATGAACCTGGAGCTACTCCTCCCCTTCCATGAAACAATCTATATTATTCCCCAGTTGTCAGGCCCAGTATGATCCCTGCAGGTTTAGTGCTTCGTGGATATGATAATATTCCTTTACTTTCACATGAGGATCGCGGAGAACACACTCCATCCTTCCCAGAAACCATCTTCTAATTTATATAATAATCTCCTTAAGTTAGGTATATTTTTCCTTTTTCGTACATGAATTTGTTTTCTCTGCTGCATGGTATATTTGCTTGATTTTGTTTGATGACTTAAACGTGTACCCCGAGTCCGTCCTGGAAACTTTACACGAATGAAGACAAGGGGTTAAAAATGAGACCTAGAACTGGACACCAACATTCTAGCAGTAACTTACTGTGGTATTTATATACTTGTAGATAATTAGCTCAGAGAATCGACGGGTTCTATAGGTATTCTTTGTATTTCTATTTCTTATGGTTAGTGTACTAGAAAACTGTGATGATCCCCCTTCCTTCTAATACCATTACTGTAGTCCCCCTCCCAGTAACTTTATATCAGTGGTACTTCACCAGTAAAATTACCGTATTCATTCTCCCCGGAATATGATTTTTATGATATCTAGAGTGATTAAGTGGAGTATAAGTGGTGCAAAGTGTTGTATCGAGAGGTGAACTGTGATACTGATGGCTCGGGATACATTATTTTTGGCACTGGAGTGTGCTCGAGTACTCCATTTTAGGCACTATAGTGTACTCGGGCACTTCGTTTTAGGCACAATAGTGTGCTCGGGCACTCCGTTTTTGGCACTATAGTGTCCCTGACAAACTGTTTTTTTCAATTTATGGTGTCCCAGACACATTGTTTTTCACATTATAGTCTCTCCAGACACTTTTTTCTTGGGTCTATAGTAGGGATGGGACGATACCAAAATTTTGACAGATACTCATACCCAGTTTTCGGCCGATACGGGTGCTTTTCCTCTATTTCTTTTTATTTTTTTTAAATTACGATATGTACGGGAATGTTTATTGCACAGTTGGTATTAAATAACACAGGAAGGTTAAATGATGTATAATTTAATTTCTTTCAGATAATAATGCTATTGATCATTACTTGTCTGCTGTGTTAGTTACTGGTTGTCAAAGGCACTTGTCGATAGTGTGTGTGTGTGTGTGTGTGTGTGTGTGTGTGTGTGTGTGTGTGTGTGTGTGTGTGTGTGTGTGTGTGTGTGTCTGTGTCTGTGTCTGTATGTATACACTCACCTATTTGTACTCACTTGTTTGTGGTTGCAGGGGTCGAGTCTTAGCTCCTGGCCCCTCTTCACCGGTTGCTACTGGGTCCTCTCTCTCCCTGCTCCATGAGCTTTGTCAAACCTCGTCTTAAAACTATGCATGGTTCCCGCCTCCACTACGTCACTTTCTAGGCTATTCCACTGCCTGACAACTCTGAAGAAATACTTCCTAACATTCCTTTGACTCATCTGAGTCTTCAACTTCCAATTGTGACCTCTTGTTTCTGTGTCCCTTTTCTGGAACATCCTGTCTTTGTCCACCTTGTCTATTCCGTGCAGTATTTTATATGTCGTTATCATGTCTCCCCTGACCCTCCTGTCCTCCAGTGTCGTCAGGCCGATTTCCCTTAACCTTTCTTCATAGGACATTCCCCTTAGCTCTGGAACTAACCTTGTCGCAAACTTTGCACTTTCTCTAATTTCTTGACGTGCTTGATCAAGGGCGGGTTCCAAACAGATGCTGCATACTCCAGTATGGGCCTGACGTACACGGTGTACAGTGTCTTGAACGATTCCTTGCTAAGGTATCGGAACGCTGTTCTCAGGTTTGCCAGGCTCCCATATGCTGCAGCAGTTATCTGGTTGATGTGTGCTTCCGGAGTCATGCTCGGTGTTATACTCACCCCAAGATCTTTCTCCTTGAGCGAGGTTTGCAGTCTTTGACCATCTAGCCTATACTCCGTTTGCGGTCTTCCCTTGCCCTTCCCCTATCTTCATGACTTTGCATTTGGCGCGGTTAAATTCGAGAAGCCAGTTGTTGGACCAGGTGTCCAGTCTGTCCAGGTCTCTTTGAAGTCCTGCCTGATCCTCATCTGGTTTAATTCTTCTCATTAACTTCACATCGTCTGTGAACAGGGACACTTCCGAGTCTAACCCTTCCATCATGTCGTTCACATATACCAAAAATAGCACTGGTCCTAGGACAGACCCCTGTGGGACCCCGCTCGTCACAGGTGCCCACTGTGATACCTCATTATGTACCATGACTCGTTGTTGCCTCCCTGTCAGGTATTCTCTGATCCATTGCAGTGCCCTTCCTGTTACATGCGCCTGATTCTCTAGCTCCTGCACTAATCTCTTGTGAGGAACTGCGTCAAAGGCCTTCTTGCAGTCCAAGAAGATGCAATCAACCCACCCCTCCCTCTCGTGTCTTCTGTTACTTTATCATAAAACTCCAGAAGGTTTGTGACACAGGATTTGCCTTCCATGAATCCGTGCTGGTTGGTGTTTATACTATTGTTACATTCCAGGTGCTCCACCACTCTCCTCCTGATAATCTTCTCCATAACTTTGCATACTATACACGTCAGTTACACGGGTCTATAGTTTAGTGCCTCTTTTCTGTCTCTACAATGGGAAATACATTTGCCGTCTTCCATACCTCAGTTAGTTGCCCAGTTTCCAGGGATGTGTTGAAGATTGTGGTAAGTGGCACACACACAGCATATCCGCTCCCTGTCTAAGGACCTACGGGGAGATGTCCGGTCCCATTGCCTTTGAGGTATCGATGTCCCTTAGCAGCTTCTTCACCTCCTTCTCATTTGTATTTATGTCATCCAACACTTGTTGGTATATTCCATGCTGGTGCCCCCATCTGGTCTGTCCCCCTAGAGACCTTCCTGTCTCCACTGTAAATACTTCCTTAAATTGCATGTTGAACTCCTCACATACCTCTTGATCGTTTCTTGTGAGTTCTCCACCTTCTTTCCTCAGCCTTATCACCTGGTCTTTGACTGTTGTCTTCCTCCTAATGTGGCTATACAGCAGTTTCGGGTCAGACTTGACTTTCGATGCTATGTCGTTTTCGTACTGTCGCTGGGCCTCCCTCCTTACCTGTGCATACTCGTTTCTGGCTCTTCTACTAATCTTTTTATTTTCCTGGGTCATTTGCCTCCTGTACCTTTTCCATTCTCTGGTGCACTTAGTTTTTGCCTCCCTACACCTTCGGGTAAACCAAGGACTCGCTTTGGTCTTCCTATTATTTCTATTTCCCTTGGGAACAAGCCTTTCCTCTGCCTCCTTTCACTTTGTTCCTACATATTCCATCATCTCGTTTACTGATTTTCCTACCATTTCTCTGTCCCACTGAACCTCCTGCAGGAAGTTCCTCATACCTGTGTAGTCCCCCCTTTTGTAGTTTGTCTTTTCCCATTCAATTCCTGTTACCTTCTCCACTTGCAACTCTACTGTATAATCAAAACTCAGAACCACGTGATCGTTAGCGCCAAGGGGCCTCTCGTAAGTGATGTCCTCAATGTCTGAACTGCTCAGGGTGAACACAAGATCCAGTCTTGCTGGCTCTTCCTCCCCTCTCTCTCTGGTAGTGTCCCTGACATGTTGATGTGTGTGTGTGTGTGCGTGTGTGTACACTAACCTAGTTGCACTCACCTAGTTGAGGTTGCAGGGGTCGAGTCCAAGCTCCTGGCCCCGCCTCTTCACTGGTCGCTGGTGTGTATGTGTACGCGTGCATGCGTTTGTTCGCGCGCGCGCGTATGCATGTGTGCGCGAGCGCGCCTGCGTGTGTGTGTGTGTGTGTGTATGAGTAACTAATCGGTGAAGTAGTGTTAATATTAACATTTTTAAACAAACATGTAATATTAATATTTATTTAAATATCTACTGTTTTTAAGTGATATCAATACCGTAAAAATGGCCGATCCCCACTGATACCGATATTTCAGCACATCTCCAGCCTATAGTATCCCAAGAAACCTGTAACTCAATAAAGCTCTCTCGGGCACATCCTCAATACAAGAATGACAAGGATCGGATGACAGAGGTGTCAACACTTCATGCGTGACCAGACGCAGCATTTTAGCCGCTGAGAACCTGAAGTCGAGAAAGTTAGAACCTTTAGGTAGGCAGATCTGTTCTCCCGTCCCTCAGCAGGCGCTCGCTACGCCCCTCACGCCGCAGACGTTACCTGGTTCTTTATCATCGTGTGGCATGAGACGCGACTCCAGAGCAAACTTCCTGCAGGTGGATTACGGACGAAATAATCAAAATGGTCCCGGCTCAGCGTTTTCTTCAATTATAGGCTGGTAAAAATGAGGTGTTGGTTATTACCTAGAAGAATAAGTTATCCTGAGGCAGGTCGACACGGTGTTGCTGGTAGGTGGGAGGAGGAAGGTGTAGGTGGGAGGAGGAAGGTGCTTGTGGTAGGTGGGAGGAGGAAAGTGCTTGTGGTAGGTGGGAGGAAGAAGGTGTTGGTGGTACGTGGGAGGAGGAAGGTGCTGGTGGTAGGTGGGAGGAGGAAGGTGCTGGTGGTAGGTGTGAAGAGGAAGGTGCTGGTGGTAGGTGTGAAGAGGAAGGTGTTGGTGGTAGGTGGGAGGAGGAAGGTGCTTGTGGTAGGTGGGAGGAGGAAGGTGCTTGTGGTAGGTGGGAGGAGGAAGGTGCTTGTGGTAGGTGGGAGGAGGAAGGTGCTTGTGGTAGGTGGGAGGAGGAAGGTGCTTGTGGTAGGTGGGAGGAGGAAGGTGCTTGTGGGAGGAGGAAGGTGCTTGTGGCAGGTGGGAGGAGGAAGGTGTTGGTGGTAGGTGGGAAGAGGAAGGTGTTGGTGGTAGGTGGGAGGAGGAAGGTGCTTGTGGTAGGTGGGAGGAGGAAAATGCTTGTGGTAGGTGGGAGGAGGAAAGTGCTTGTGGGAGGAGGAAAGTGCTTGTGGTAGGTGGGAGGAGGAAGGTGCTTGTGGTAGGTGGGAGGAGGAAGATGCTGTTGGTAGGTGGGAGGAGGAAGGTGCTGGTGGTAGGTGAGAGGAGGAAAGTGCTTGTGGTAGGTGGGAGGAGGAAGGTGCTTGTGGTAGTTGGGAGGAGGAAGGTGCTTGTGGTAGTTGGGAGGAGGAAGGTGCTGGTGGTAGGTGGGAGGAGGAAGGTGTTGGTGGTAGGAGGAAGGTGCTGGTGGTAGGTGGGAGGAGGAAAGTGTTTGTGGTAGGTGGAAGGAGGAAGGTGCTGGTGGGAGGTGGGACGAGGAAGGTGCTGGTGGTAGATGGGAGGAGGAAGGTGCTTGTGGTAGGTGGGAGGAGGAAGGTGCTTGTGGCAGGTGGGAGGAGGAAGGTGTTGGTGGTAGGTGGGAGGAGGAAGGTGTTGGTGGTAGGTGGGAGGAGGAAGGTGTTGGTGGTAGGTGGGAGGAGGAAGGTGCTTGTGGTAGGTAGGAGGAGGAAAATGCTTGTGGTAGGTGGGAGGAGGAAAGTGCTTGTGGTAGGTGGGAGGAGGAAAGTGCTGGTGGTAGGTGGGAGGAGGAAGGTGCTTGTGGGAGGAGGAAGGTGCTTGTGGCAGGTGGGAGGAGGAAGGTGTTGGTGGTAGGTGGGAGGAGGAAGGTGTTGGTGGTAGGTGGGAGGAGGAAGGTGCTTGTGGTAGGTGGGAGGAGGAAAATGCTTGTGGTAGGTGGGAGGAGGAAAGTGCTTGTGGTAGGTGGGAGGAGGAAAGTGCTGGTGGTAGGTGGGAGGAGGAAGGTGCTTGTGGTAGGTGGGAGGAGGAAGATGCTGTTGGTAGGTGGGAGGAGGAAGGTGCTGGTGGTAGGTGAGAGGAGGAAAGTGCTTGTGGTAGGTGGGAGGAGGAAGGTGCTTGTGGTAGTTGGGAGGAGGAAGGTGCTTGTGGTAGTTGGGAGGAGGAAGGTGCTGGTGGTAGGTGGGAGGAGGAAGGTGTTGGTGGTAGGAGGAAGGTGCTGGTGGTAGGTGGGAGGAGGAAAGTGCTTGTGGTAGGTGGAAGGAGGAAGGTGCTGGTGGTAGGTGGGACGAGGAAGGTGCTGGTGGTAGGTGGGAGGAGGAAGGTGCTTGTGGTAGGTGGGAGGAGGAAGGTGCTTGTGGCAGGTGGGAGGAGGAAGGTGTTGGTGGTAGGTGGGAGGAGGAAGGTGTTGGTGGTAGGTGGGAGGAGGAAGGTGCTTGTGGTAGGTAGGAGGAGGAAAATGCTTGTGGGAGGAGGAAAGTGCTTGTGGTAGGTGGGAGGAGGAAAGTGCTGGTGGTAGGTGGGAGGAGGAAGGTGCTTGTGGTAGGTGGGAGGAGGAAGGTGCTGTTGGTAGGTGGGAGGAGGAAGATGCTGTTGGTAGGTGGGAGGAGGAAGGTGCTGGTGGTAGGTGGGAGGAGGAAGGTGCTTGTGGTAGTTGGGAGGAGGAAGGTGCTTGTGGTAGTTGGGAGGAGGAAGGTGCTTGTGGTAGTTGGGAGGAGGAAGGTGCTGGTGGTAGGTGGGAGGAGGAAGGTGTTGGTGGTAGGTGGGAGGAGGAAAGTGCTTGTGGTAGGTGGAAGGAGGAAGGTGCTGGTGGTAGGTGGGAGGAGGAAAGTGCTGGTGGTAGGTGGGATGAGGAAGGTGCTTGTGGTAGGTGGGAGGAGGAATGTGCTTGTGGTAGGTGGGAGGAGGAAGGTGCTGTTGGTAGGTGGGAGGAGGAAGGTGCTGTTGGTAGGTGGGATGAGGAAGGTGTTGTTGGTAGGTGGGAGGAGGAAGGTGCTGTTGGTAGGTGGGAGGAGGAAGATGCTGGTGGTAGGTGGGAGGAGGAAAGTGCTGGTGGTAGGTGGGAGGAGGAAGGTGCTGTTGGTAGGTGGGAGGAGGAAGGTGCTGGTGGTAGGTGGGAGGAGGAAGGTGTTGGTGGTAGGAGGAAGGTGCTGGTGGTAGCTGGGAGGAGGAAAGTGTTTGTGGTAGGTGGAAGGAGGAAGATGCTTGTGGTAGGTGGGAGGAGGAAGATGCTTGTGGTAGGTGGGAGGAGGAAAGTGCTTGTGGTAGGTGGGAGGAGGAAAGTGCTTGTGGTAGGTGGGAGGAGGAAGACGGGAGAATGAAGGTGTTGCTGGTAGGTGGGAGGGAGGTAAAGCAGATTAATGAGAGTGAGAATGGTGGTTCGTAGTAGTTAATTTATATAAAAACAGCCACCTGGGAGGTATGATTGTTCCTTCACACAAACAAGAAACAGAAGCTTCTCAGATGTTTTACGTTCTGGGAGAATTGCTGTTTTTTTTTTTTTTATTTTTCTCCTGAACATGTGAGATATTAAGTCAATCTTACAAGCTTTTAATTACATGGAGTGAACACTACTTTACAGCGGTCCTTAATATAGTTTTTATTCCTGTAATAAGTCCTTTACAATTAATAAAACCTGAACTAAGACCCGGTTTCGTGGGTATTAATCCGTGCAACTATTAATAAAAGTGCGAGATATAATTAACATGTTAATTAAGGTTTGCCAAGAAACAGGACAAGTGTGTCCTGACGAGGGTCTTGGGAACATGACCTGCAGCTGGAGTTTTGGTCATCTGACCGAAGCCTTCCACTAGCTTACCGGCCCGCCCCCTTTAAAAATTACGGTTAGGATTTAATATTAACTAATTATTATACTAGCAATAATTTCGTTAACGGTATAACCAGTCATACCATTATAGTTACAAATCAAATCACCGATTTTACTGGAACTCGCCAACACTTGTGATACAGAGGGATGGGAAGGTTATGTAAAGAATAACACTAAATACCATTGAGCTCCTCAAGAATGCCAGATTATCTGATACACGGAAGGAAGTGCTAACCAGGGAAGTGGAAAATATTGAGCTGAAGTTGAAGGACTCATACAGGATCCAGGAGAGACAAAAGGAGCTAAAAGCGATTAATGAAATTGAAAGAAATTTGAAATATTTCTTTTCATATGCCAAAAATAAGTCAAAAACCACTTCTAGTATAGGGCCCCTGCTCAGACAAGATGGATCCTACACTGACGACAACAAAGAAATGAGCGAGATACTGAAATTGCAGTATAACTCAGTGTTCAGCGAGCCACTAACTAGTTTAAAGATAGACGATCCAAACAATTTTTTCATGAATGAGCCTCAAAACCCTGCCAATGTAGGCCAGATTTATGACATAACCTAACTCCACTAGACTTTGAGAAAGCCATCGACGACATGCTCATGCACTCAGCCCCAGGCCCAGACTCGTGGAACTCGGTGTTCATTAAAAACTGCAAGAAACCCCTCTCACGGGCCCTGAGTATGCTATGGAGAAGGAGCTTAGACACAGGCGAGATTCCAGTCACTAAAAACAACAGATATAGCCCCACTCCATAAAGGTGGCAGCAAAGCAGTAGCTAAGAAATATAGACCAATAGCTTTAACGTCCCACATAAAAATCTTTGAAAGAGTTCTAAGAAGCAGGATTGCAAACCACCTGGACTCCCAAAAATTGCACAACCCAGGGCAACATGGTTTCAGAGCAAGTCGTTCCTGCCTTTCGCAACTGCTTGACCACTACGATGTGGTCCTAGATGCACTGGAAAACAATGCGGATGTAGTATACAGACTTTGCAAAAGCCTTCGACAAGTGCGACCATGGTGTAATAGCACACAAAATGAGTGCTAAAGCGATAACCGGCAAAGTAGGCAGATGGATCTTCAACTTTCTAACCAATCGCACACAAAGAGTAGTGGTAAACAGAGGTAAATCAGATGCTGCCATAGTGAAGAGCTCTGTCCGACAAAGCACAGTACTCGCACCTATCCTGTTCCTTGTTCTCATATCAGACACAGTGATGTAAACCACAGCACTGTCATCTTTTGCAGACTATACTAGGATCTGCATGAGTGTGTCATCCATTGAGGACACGGCAAAGCTCCAAGAAGATATAAACCAAGTTTTCCAATGGGCAACAGAGAACAATATGATGTTTAATGAAGACAAATTCCAACTACGTTATGGAAAACTGGAGGAAATAATAACTAGGACTGAGTATACTACAAACTCCAATCACATAATAGAGTGGAAAAGTAATGTGAAGGACCTGGGTGTGGTAATATCCGAAGACCTCACCTTCAAGGACCACAACAATGCCACTATCACATCTGCTAGGAAACTGATAGGATGGATAATGAGAACATTCAAGACAAGAGATGCTAAGCCAATGATGATCCTTTTTAAATCACTTATTCTCTCTAGGCTGGAATACTGCTGTACATTAACATCCCCATTCAAGGCAGGTGAAATTGCAGATCTAGAGACTGTACAGAGAACCTTTACTGCACGTATAAGTTCCATCAAACACCTTAACTACTGGGAGCGCCTGGATGCACTTGACTTGTACTCGCTAGAGCGCAGGCGAGAGAGATGCATCATAATCTACACCTGGAAGATTCTGGAGGGACTGGTCCCTAATATGCATACAGCAATCACTCCATACGAAAGCAAAAGACTTGGCAGGCGATGCAACATACCCCCAGTGAAAAGTAGGGGCGTCACTGGTACACCAAGAGAAAACGCAATAAGTGTCCGGGGCCCAAGACTGTTTAACCGCCTCCCACCAGCCATAAGGGGCATTACGGGAAGACCCCTGGTTGTCTTCAAGAGGGAGCTGCACAGATACCTAAAGAGGGTGCCGGATCAGCCGGGCTGTGGTTCGTACGTTGGATTGCGTGCAGCCAACAGTAACAGGCTCGTTGATCAGGACCTGATCCACCGGGAGGCCTGGTCGTGGACCGGGACGCGGGGGCGTTGATCCCCGGAATGACCTCCAGGTAGGTAAATATAATTAGGTAGTATTATTAATTCCACAGTCCCAGAGAAGGGGACTAGCAGCCTAAGTGAGCTTAGTTCAGAGTCTAGCTTACCAGTTCATGATCCAGGCTACTAGCTCACCCAGCCATGAACTAAGTTACGACCTCACCGGGCTATGAGTTGACTTGCTCAATCACCCTGCGATGACTGGGATCAAATTACAAATAGGACGCTACAGTGATAACCAAAACTGAATTAAGCAAGCGGTGATGCAACTAGGCAGTAATCTATGTAGCTAGACAGCAAGCTATGCAACTAGCCAGCAAGCTATGCAACTAGCCAGCAAGCTATGCAGCTAGGCAGCAAGTTATCAGCAAGTTAACAAATTATGCGAAAACTCCAAACCAAAATAAAAGAGAACATAAATTTATTAATTAATAATAATCATTACTTGACAACTTATACAGTCACCGGGATCTTAGCACTAGGATACCGTAGATGATGATGTCGTTGTTGTTCTTCTTCTGCTTCTTCTTTTTCTTCTTTTATTCTCCTTTTGTTGTAGTTGTTGTTGCACTTTTTTGTATCGTTTAAATTTTTTTTCAGTGCTCCTAGTTTTGTTGTGTTTAAATACGAGTATGTGCTACATATTTCCTTTAGTCAATCTTCCACTATTTTCCTTCTTGGTGTATACAGCTGGAACAACAACATAAGAAGCTCGGTTGTATTCGCCAGCACGAAACGGATATCTGTTGGTCAATACAAGAAAATCCACAGCCTGGAGGCTCATGAATACTGGATACACGTATGGCGCGCCTCTGTTTACAGCCAGGAGATGCGTGGCCTCCATGCTTGTCACTAGGTCTTGGAGAAGATTCGTGGTGTCCGTGATTATAGCACATGCTTGGAATGCTATACGTACTCTGTCCGTTATTACAGCTAGTTCTTGGACTGATGCACTCAGTGTCCGTGGTTATACCCAGTTCCTAAACAGATTCACGTGCCGTGCCCATGCTTATAGTCGGTTCTTTGATCCATGCATGCGCCGTGTCCTTGCTTATAGTTAGTTCTTGGACAGATACGCACATGTGACCGTTCTTATAGTCAGTTCCTGGATAAATCTACCGACGTATTCGTGCTTATAATTCTTGGACAGATCGTACTTGTCCGTTTGTAATTAGTCCAAGTACAAGTAGATGTACAGTGCCCGTGTTTGCAATCAGATCATAAACAGACTCATGCAAACAATATTAATCCACAATTCCAGCCACAGCTTCGCTCAGTTTTTTTCATCATATTTCTCCTCTTTCTCTTGTCCTCTCAGCCTGATTCAGCAGTCAGAGAATATTTTTTAATTATTATTTGACTCGTATGGCTAGGAGACAAGGTGCATGGAGCCTTCCTAAGCTCGATGCTTAATTACTGTAATATCTGCAGTGTTCTTCAAAATGTGACGTGAATGTTGTAGAGGTATTTGTGTGTGTCAGCGCCTTAAAGGAAACGTACAGATGAAGTTAGTCCTCATACAGTATACACATTGCTCCATAAATGTTAATAATAAATGTGCAGTAATAATACTAATAACAATAATTATTATTATTATTATTTTAAGATAAAAAAAGTCATCTAATATACTTCGAAATATACCTTACCTCAGACATGCTAAGATATATATCAAAGATTACACAACCCTCCAGCAACGTTATGCTCACATGACCTCCCAAAACACTACTTGCTGTCATGACAAACCCGTTTAGTAACCAACATCGAATGACCTTAATTTTAATTATTAAATGGGTAGACCAAAAATTCCAGTGGCTGGTCATCACACGGCTAACATTCGCATCAGCAGGCATTTGTCCTGCATCATGACTAATCTTACCTAACCTAACAATATTGACCTATAACAAAGAGACACTGTTTTTGCTGTAACCTTGGATACTTGACTATGAACAGGCCTCTTAATCTGTCCTCTCGAGGAGGATACCTCCGAGACTGTCAAGTGGGGCACTTCAAGGAACATCAGACTAGGGCAGTATCCTCGCTGTTATCTGTAAAAGATCTACAAACACGACTAACGTCAAGAATCTCAATTCCTTGATGATGAGAAGGCAGGAGAGCCACAGCCTGGCTTCAGTACCATGCTGAGGATCATATACTACCTGGAGCACAGTTTTTTTTTTTTTTTTGCTTTTAGCTTTCCGTATATTACTTGGCAATATCCATAGTTTATACAAAACATCCAGGTTTTTTACAATGTTTCCTTCACATAGAAAGAAAAGTTTACTTCAGCTTCTGAATAAGCTTTTATTTGGTCGACACTTTGTACACAGCTTAATCAATACCTAACTTGATAAAACTCTTAACAGAACGAAAAGTTATTCTAAGTTTTTTTAATGCCACTTGTCTTTATGTATAATTATCGGCAATATGTCATATGAATCCATACGAAAAAATGACCAACTGAACTTCAATTTCAAGAGGACATTTGTGAACCTTTCCTAATTAGCTGTGTTTGGTGCTTGCATCTGACATCAAGACACGAGCACCAATAGCCTGTTTGCCCTACCATAAAACTGCCACCACCTGCTGCCCATACCACAACCCACATCACACCATAATGTCCACGCCTCCCATGACAGGGAGACTGTAAGTGGGTAATGCGGGAGAGAGCAGATCATGTTGCAGCAAAGAGAATCAACCCGCATTACTCCCTTCAAAGACGCCATGACAGGCAGGGAGAGAGATTACTAGGAAAGGAAGGGTGTGAGGAGCGGAAGGGAGGTTAGCTGCAAGAAAATGAGGGCTGGAAGTACAAAGGTAGATAGGAAAAGAGGTGGAATTGAGGTAAACATAAAGAGAAGGAAGAGAATAAAAGGTAAGGGAGACATGAAGGAGGAAAGGATGTGCAAAGAGAAGGATGGAGGAAGAGAGAGAGAGAGAGAGAGAGAGAGAGAGAGAGAGAGAGAGGTAAGTATAAAGAGATGGAGAAAGGCAAGGGAAAGGAATATTTAAGTTAAAAATAAAATGAGAAACAGAACACGACAATTAAAATTATTGAAGGGGTGAGACAGAGAGAACCAAGACGAGAACGAGAAACATTGAGTATGATTAATAAGAGAAGAGTGGAAGAAGAAATCACATCCAAGCAACAAAGAATATGAAGATAATGAGAATAAGTGTAAGTGTGTGTGTGTGTGTGTGTGTGTGTGTGTGTGTGTGTGTGTGTGTGTGTGTGTGTGTGTGTGTGTGTGTGTGTGTTAAAATTTGTCAAAGACACTTGGCGGTAATATATTTTTTTTTCTTGTTTTTAAGTGTACGTGTGAATTTGTTAGTTAAAAGGTAGCCAAAATACGAATTTGAGCGATGGAAAGTGGTGGAACGAAGGAAATGTTATCCAAGAGATGGACAGAGGAAAGGAATAAGGAAGCGTTAGCGTGAGGAAGAAGACTAAGATTTATGTTTAGCCATTGCTACGAGATAGCAAGAATGTCAGCGTAATGGGTGGGATTAAGTATACTCAGAGAGGCGGCTGAGGCCTCAAATATTACACGGGCCAGGGAGGAGGAAGGGTTGCCGTGCTAGCTGATAGTGCACCATTAAATACACTGGTGGCGCCAGGGAGGAGGAAGGGTTGTCGTGGTGGTTGATAATGCACCATTTGTAGATAAATGGTTCAGAGAACCGACATGTTGATAAATTAGACACATGTGCAACTCGAGGTTATCTTTATTGAGGAAACGTTTCGCCACACAGTGGCTTCATCAGTCGATACGTAGGAGAAACTTGAAGAACAGGAGGAGAATGAGGTAATCAGTCCCTCAACCTTGTGTCGATGTGTTCAGTCCATCAATCCTGAATTGATGGACTGAACACATCGACACAAGGTTGAGGGACTGATTACCTCATTCTCCTCCTGTTCTTCAAGTTTCTCCTACGTATCGACTGATGAAGCCACTGTGTGGCGAAACGTTTCCTCAATAAAGATAACCTCGAGTTGCACATGTGTCTAATTTATCATAATGCACCATTAAACACGCTGGTGGCGCCCGGTGTAATGTTTCTTGGGAACTGTACCGTCAGCGTAATATTTCTTGCGTCGGTTGTACCATCATTGTAATATTTCTTTTGGAGGTTTGTACTAACATTGCAATATTTCGTGCGGAAATTCGAACTAACATTGCAATATTGCTTGCGGAAAGTTATACCTACAATGTAAAATTTATTGCTGAAGTTTGCATCAACAATGAGACATTTCTTTTGCAAGCTTGTATCAGCACTGTAATATTGGTCTGGAAGATTGTACCAACACTAATATTTCTCGTGGAAAGTTGTACCATCATTGTAATATTTCTTGTGGTAGGTTATACCAACATTGTAATATTTCTTGCTGAAGGTTGTACCAACATTGTAATATTTCTTGTGGTAGGTTGTACCAGCAATGTAATATTTTTTGTGATAGGTTGGAACAATAGACAAACATTGCATCAGCAAGAAGGATTAAACAAACTAGTGTAATGGTCAGTAACTATAACACTCATAATTACCTATAATAATCTCTCTAATAACTGATACTCGAAATAATCTTGTGTATTTACCTAAAGTAATAATACACATTTATGCCTTAATACCTCTGGGATACTCAGAAAACTATTTTCTCGTTTAATCTCGAGAAACTTGGCCCGGACTCTTGGAACAACTAACATGTTCACCTGTACTATGAGCAAAGTTGCTAAACCCGTTTCCAGAATCCTGGAACGGCTCGGGGAACTTCTAAAACCCTCAGTGGCGGAGGTTCTAACGTTCAAAATGAACAACGACGGTGGAGAGTGAAATTCATTTATGTACATGACGTTAAATAAATCTCAGCTTACCTCTTCTGAATGGTCTCAATGTTTCCAGGGTAGTAACCATCAAGTTTTGAACATGAATGGCATTGATCTGGAAAGTATACAAAACCGACAAGATGAAAATTAGACACATGTGCAACATCTGGGTATCTTTATTTTAGACGTTTCGCCATCCAGTGGTTTTCTCAATACAAATTCAAGGATATAATGGAAGAAAGTATATAGAAAAGATGAGGTAATCAATCCTTCAGTCTTGGAGTTGAAGAGCACCGTATTGCTGAAGGATACAGTAGTCGTGAAGAACAGTGTAGTGAAGAACACAGTGGTAAAGAACACCGTAGTAGTGAAGAACATCGTAGTGGTGAATACCGTAATGGTGAAGAACACAGTAGTGGTGAACACCATAGTGGTGAAGAACACAGTAGTGGTGAAGAACACGGTAGTGGTGAAAAATCCCTTCATCACTACTGTGAGCTGATTACCTCATCTTTTGTATATAGTAATACAGTCTTCGAATTATGTCCCTGAATTTGTACTGATAAAGCCGCTGGATGACGAAACGTCTACACTTGTTACACATGTCTCTGATTTTCACCCCATTAAGTTTTGTTTGCGTGCAAGCAAATTTGCTGATATAGCAAAATAGTTGAGAAACCTGGACTCGTCGGAATCCCTACCATAACTGAAGAACGACTCGCCTCATGGGCTTCAAATTTCCATCACTGGTGAGGTTTCTTGAACTCAAGATTCATGCTGTTATTGGGAGTCGTATGTCCCAGTTCGTCAGTTTTATTGAGTAAGTATTAATATTTATGTTCAGTACTTAAAGAATTCTTCTGCCCAGCTTCAAAATATTAATGATGGTGTATTCTGCAAGAAGGTGTAGGCGCAAATTTGAATGTTTACTGAAACTGGTGAAAACCTCAAATCAATAGATCTCATCAGTTACTGGATAATGCCTTTTCTGATCTGCTTCAAACTTTTACTGATGGTGCAATTTTTTTTTTAAGAAAGTTGGCAAATTTCAGTTTGCCAAGATTATTAAATTGTTCGATGAAATAACAAAACAATGATTCTTCTGATCGGGTTCAAACCCAAAACGGAAGTATTGCTGTACTGGTTTTGGCTGTATGGGAGCCAATTTGCAGTTTTTTTAAAAGCAATTTTATCAAATTGGATTTTCTTAAATGAAAATTTCTTATAGGGTTGTGGAGATTTTAAATTGGATATAAATAAGAGAAAGCTGAAAACAATACAAATTATAGATCGATAGCACTAACATCCCACATTATAAAAATCTTTGAAAGGGTTTTAAGAAGCAAGATCATCAACCACTTGGATTCCCAACAATTGCACAACCCAAGGCAGCATCGGTTTAGAGCAGGTCGATCCTGCCTCTCACAACTACTGAACCACTATGACATGGTGGCTAGTTGGTCCAGTGGCGAACGCGACGGTCTGGAGTTTTGAGACTCTGACCGCGGGCTCAATCCCGCCCGTGGTATGGTTTGCAATCGTGTCATTACGATTTCGTGAGTCATGGTACTGGATGCACCGGAGGACAAACGGAATGCTGATGTAGTATGCAAAGACTTTGTGACAAACTTCAACATGCTAAAAAACTATAAAAGTGAGTATGTGAATCTTTATAACCAATAAAACACTGAGTAACAGTAGACAGACCTAAGTCAGAGTGACCACAGAGAAAAACTGTTTCACAAGATACAGTGCTCCCTCCCATAATTTTCCTCATCCTCATATCTGTGTCTTGTTTTGCTGACGGTACTAGAATTTTCACGAGTGTGTCATCCATTGAGGACACTGCAAATCTTCAAGCAGACATAAACCAAGTCTTCCAATAGGCCACAGAAAACAATATAAAGTTCGATGAGGACAAATTTCAGTAACTCTGCTATGGAAAACTTTAGGAAATGGAAGCTAAATTGGAATATAAAACAAAAATTCTAACCACACAGTAGAACAGAAAACTAAAGTGAAGGACTTTGGAGTGATAATTTTTAGGCTGGAATACTGCTGTACATTACCGGCCCCTTTCAAGGAAGGCGAAATCGCAGATCTGGAGAAAGTACAGAGAACTTTCACTGCATGTATAAGTACAGTGAAGCACCTGGATAACTGGGACTACTCCTTGGAATGCAGGCGAGAAAAATACATCATAACTTACACATGGAAATTTCTAGGGTGACTAGTACCAAATCTGGTCATAGAAATAACTCCCTACGTAAGTATCAAGCAAAAACTTATCAGGTGGCCCGGTGGCCTGGTGGCTAAAGCTCCCGCTTCACACACGGAGGGCCCGGGTTCGATTCCCGGCGGGTGGAAACATTTCGACACGTTTCCTTACACCTGTTGTCCTGTTCACCTAGCAGCAAATAGGTACCTGGGTGTTAGTCGACTGGTGTGGGTCGCATCCTGGGGGACAAGATTAAGGACCCCAATGGAAATAAGTTAGACAGTCCTCGATGACGCACTGACTTTCTTGGGTTATCCTGGGTGGCTAACCCTCCGGGGTTAAAAATCCGAACGAAATCTTAAATCTTAGGTGGTGCATCGCCACTCGTCACTGAGAGAAACATCGTCACTCGTCACTGAAAGACAAACATCGCCCCTGAGCATTTCGTTGGCTTCATCTCTGGCAATTTTTTCCCAATTAAGATAAAGCTATTAGTCCCCTATGATGCCCCTTCTATCCTCTAATCTCTCTCTCTCTCTCTCTCTCTCTCTCTCTCTCTCTCTCTCTCTCTCTCTCTCTCTCTCTCTCTCTCTCTCTCTCTCTCCATCCTTTCCCTCCCACCTCCTTACCATTCTCCATCCCTCCCTCCCTGCCTTCCTTCTCTCAATCTCTAAACTAATAAACATACATCCATACACACACACAATACCATATTACCTTCTCTGAACGAGTCTTAGAAAGAGCACGACAAAGGAAAACGGAGGGAGCGAGGAGAAAAAGAGAAGAGAAAAATAGATAGCTACAAGATGAGGTGAAGAAAGAGGGATATGATTTGGATGGATGGGGAAGAGAGACAATGAATAGGAAGAGGGAGATGGAGAACGATGGTAACCTGAGAGGTGGATGTGGGCCAGCGGGCCACTCTGATTGTAAGCTCCCTCCCTCCCTCCCTCCCTCCCGCCCTTCCCTCCTCTCCCCATATTTCTTCTCTCCCTCCATTCCTCTTCTCCCTCGCTTCTATTCCTCCATTCCTTTTCTCCCTCGCTTCCCTCCCTCCCTCCCTCTCTCCCCATATTTCTTCTCTCCCTCCACTCCTCTTCTCTCTCGCTTATATTCCTCCATTCCTTTTCTCCCTCGCTTCTCTCCCTCCATTCCTTTTCTCCCTCGCTTCTCTCCCTCCCTCCCTCTCCCTCGCACCTCTCTCTCCTACATTCCTTCTCTCCCTCCATTCTTTCACTCCGTTTCTCCCTTTCTTATCTCCCGCGCTTCTTTCCCTCCATTCTCTCTCCCCCTCCCATCTCTTCCTCTTTCCCTTCTCTCTCGCTTCCTCCTATTATTTCTCCTTGCCATCTAGAAGATTTTGTTGGGATTATTAACCTGAAGGGTGGGTTATGTACCCAGGATAACCTAGCAAAGTGGGTGAGTGGGTGGGTTAGGTACCCAGGATAACCTAGCAAAGTGGGTGGGTAGGTTAGGTTCCCAGGATAACCTAGCAAAGTGGGTGGGTGGGTTAGGTACCCAGGATAACCTAGCAAAGTGGGTGGGTGGGTTAGGTGCCCAGGATAACCTAGCAAAGTGGGTGGGTGGGTTAGGTGCCCAGGATAACCTAGCAAAGTGGGTGGGTGGGTTAGGTACCCAGGATAACCTAGCAAAGTGGGTGGGTAGGTTAGGTTCCCAGGATAACCTAGCAAAGTGGGTGGGTGGGTTAGGTACCCAGGATAACCTAGCAAAGTGGGTGGGTGGGTTAGGTACCCAGGATAACCTAGCAAAGTGGGTGGGTGGGTTAGGTGCCCAGGATAACCTAGCAAAGTGGGTGGGTGGGTTAGGTGCCCAGGATAACCTAGCAAAGTGGGTGGGTGGGATAGGTACCCAGGATAACCTAGCAAAGTGGGTGGGTAGGTTAGGTTCCCAGGATAACCTAGCAAAGTGGGTGGGTGGGTTAGGTACCCAGGATAACCTAGCAAAGTGGGTGGGTGGGTTAGGTACCCAGGATAACATAGCAAAGTGGGTGGGTGGGTTAGGTGCCCAGGATAACCTAGCAAAGTGGGTGGGTGGGTTAGGTGCCCAGGATAACCTAGCAAAGTGGGTGGGTGGGTTAGGTACCCAGGATAACCTAGCAAAGTGGGTGGGGGGGTAGGTACCCAGGATAACCTAGCAAAGTGGGCGGGTGGGTTAGGTGCTCAGGATAATCTAGCAAAGTGGGTGGGTGGGTTAGGTACCCAGGATAACCTAGCAAAGTGGGTGGGTGGGTTAGGTACCCAGGATAACCTAGCAAAGTGGGTGGGGGTTAGGTACCCAGGATAACCTAGCAAAGTGGGCGGGTGGGTTAGGTACCCAGGATAACCTAGCAAAGTTGGCGGGTGGGTTAGGTACCCAGGATAACCTAGCAAAGTTGGCGGGTGGGTTAGGTACCCAGGATAACCTAACAAAATGGGTGGGTGGGTTAGGTGCCCAGGATAACCTAGCAAAGTGAGTGGGTGGGTTAGGTACCCAGGATAGCCTAGCAAAGTGGGTGGGTGGGTTAGGTACCCAGGATAACCTAACAAAGTGGGTGGGTGGGTTAGGTACCCAGGTTAACCTAGCAAAGTTGGGTGGGTGGGTTAGGTACCCAGGATAACCTAGCAAAGTGGGTGGGTGGGTTACCCAGGATAACCTAACAAAGTGGGTGGGTGGGTTAGGTGCCCAGGTTAACCTAGCAAAGTGGGTGGGTGGGTTAGGTACCCAGGATAACCTAGCAAAGTGGGTGGGTGGGTTAGGTACCCAGGATAACCTAATAAAGTGGGTGGGTGGGTTAGGTGCCCAGGATAACCTAGCAAAGTTGGGTGGGTGGGTTAGGTACCCAGGATAAACTAGCAAAGTGGGTGAGTGGGTTTTAAATACCCAGGATAACCCTGTTTTCCAGTGGGCAACGGTAAACAATATGATGTTCAATGAGGACAAATTCTAACTACTCCGTTATGGAAAACTGGAGGAGATAATAACTAGAACAGAGTATACTACTGACTCCGGCCATACAATAGAGCGGAAAAATAATGTAAGGGACCTGGGAGTAGTAATGTCTGAGGATCTCACTTTCAAGGATCACAACAGTGCCACGATCGCACGTGCAAAGAAAATGATAGGATGGATAATGAGAACTTTCAAAACGAGAGATGCCAAGCCCATGATGATCCTTTTCAAATCACTTGTTCTCTCTAGGCTGGAATACTGCTGTACATTAACATCTCCATTCAAAGCAGGTGAAATCGCAGATCTAGAGAGTGTACAGAGATCCTTTACTGCACGTATAAGTTCTGTCAAGCACCTTAACTACTGGGAACGCTTGGAAGCACTTGACTTGTACTCGTTGGAACGCAGGAGGGAGAGATATATCATAATCTACACTTGGAAAATCTTGGAAGGAATGGTCCCAAATCTGCACACAGAAATCACTCCCTACGAAAGTAAAAGACTGGGCAGGCGATGCAAAATGCCCCCAATAAAAAGTAGGGGCGCCATTGGTACACTAAGGGAAAACACCATAAGTGTCCGGGGCCCAAAACTGTTCAACAGCCTCCCATCAAGCATTAGGGGAATTGCCAATAAACCCCTGGCTGCCTTCAAGAGAGAGCTGGACAGATACCTAAAGTCAGTGCCGGATCACCCGGGCTGTGGCTCGTACGTTGGACTGCGTGCGGCCAGCAGTAACAGCCTAGTTGATCAGGCCCTGATCTATCGGGAGGCCTGGTCATGGACCGGGCCGCGGGGACGTTGATCCCCGGAATAACCTCCAGGTAACCCAGCAAAGTGGGTAGGTGGGTTAGGTACCTAGGATAACCCCAGCAAAGTGGGTAGATTAGATACCAAGGATAACCCAGGAAAGTGAGTGGGTTAGGTACCCAGGATAACCCAGGAAAGTGAGTGGGTTAGGTACCCAGGATAACCCAGGAAAGTGAGTGGGTTAGGTACCCAGGATAACCCAGGAAAGTGAGTGGGTTAGGTACCCAGGATAACCCAGGAAAGTGAGTGGGTTAGGTACCCAGGATAACCCAGGAAAGTGAGTGGGTTAGGTACCCAGGATAACCCAGGAAAGTGAGTGGGTTAGGTACCCAGGATAACCCAGGAAAGTGAGTGGGTTAGGTACCCAGGATAACCCAGGAAAGTGAGTGGGTTAGGTACCCAGGATAACCCAGGAAAGTGAGTGGGTTAGGTACCCAGAATAACCCAGGAAAGTGAGTGGGTTAGGTACCCAGAATAACCCAGGAAAGTCAGGATGTCACAGTAGACTCTTTGTCTTGTTTTCACTGGGATCTTTTGATCCCTCATCTCCCACCCAGGATGCGACTCTCATCTTTCAACTAACACCAGGTCAGGTACCTACCTCCTGCTAAGTAAACAACCATGTGAATGACAACTAGCTGATCAACCGGGCTGTGATATATATGTGGACCAGCGGGGCGCCAGTAAACGACAGCCTAGTAGATCAGGCAAGCACCAGGCACGTCTGGCCTAGCTGGGCTGAGGAAAAACTATCGAAACCCAACAAAGGTATGAACAGATGCAACAGGTATAAGGAAACATGCATAGTGTTTCCAGTCGTACCGAGGATCGATCCCCGACCCTTCGGTCAGGGGACAGTCTCGCTTCTTCCTTCCCTCAAACGTTCCCTTTGTCGTTTTCTCCCTCATATTTCTCTCTCCCTTTCTTCTCCCTCACTCCTTTTAGCCCTTCCCCTATTCTCTTCCTCCGCCCTCCGACCTTCCTATCTTTTTCCTATCCTCTTTCTTCTATCTCCGTTCTCCATCTTATCCTCTCCCTTTTGTCTTCTCACTTCCGCCTGTCTTCCTTCCCTCCAGCCTCTTCCAACGTCCTTATCATCTCTGTCTTACTCTCTACCTCATATTATCTCCCTTCGTCCTATCCTATGGTTTCTCCCTTCTATGTTGTTATATTCTTCCCTGACATCCTTGCTTCCTACTTTCCACCTATCCCTTCATTAATTCTCAGCTCCCAGCTCTTCCTCAATGACTTCTAAGTTTACAGCATCATCGCGCCCCTGGTTTATATTGGAAATATTTTGCACCGTGTGCACCGCGTGCCTCTTCCTTTCGCCCGAAGTGATTTTTGGAGTGCAGATATAAGACTGGTCACTCCAGAACTTGCCATTTCACTGCATAGAGAAGACCCGGGCCAGGACCTGTCCCGGTGAACCTACCTGTTCTGTACCTGTACCTCCAGAATTTTCCAGGTGTAAATTATACACACATTCCTTGTCTACTCTCTAAGAAGAGTCATTTGAAGATCAACACGTGTTCTCAGCAATTCAAGTGCATGACTGAGTTTATACGAACAATGAAGATTCTTGGTACATTTTCCCTCTCTGCAATTTCGCCTGTCTTGAAGGGGGCTTTTATAATACGCCAATATTCTAGCCAGGAAAGAACGAGTGACTTGAGAATCATCACTTGTCGAGTATCATCTTGTTGCTAAGCTAATAGTTATACCTTAATTTCATTTGCTGTTGAATGAGAGATCTTCTAACATTATCACTCCCAAGTTTTTCACACGAAACTTCCGCTATTTTTAATGAATTGAGTTCTTCCTAAAATTTATTCACATCGAACATTATATTGTTGTCATTGGCCCACAGAAAGATTTTGTTTGTAGTAATTTTGACGTTCTTTGTGTCCTTGCAATGGATGTCACGGGGATAAAAATTCTAGTTTCGTTTGCAATGAAGAAACGATACTATGAATTATGTTTCATTCTAAGTTGACTATGATAATAAGGACCTTCCACCGTGGATAACCCAACAGTCAATACCTGTGGTTTATTACCAGTGAGATATTTGTTAACGTATACAAAATATTATGTAGTTTTAATCTTGGAAACCCCAATACAGTCGAAGAACATTTTAACTTAAGATAAACCATAGCAGTCAGTGTAGAGTTTACCCAGGATAAACCAGAAAAAAAGCAATGTAGAGTCACTCTTGAATAACCCAGTACAACCAGAGTTAATTGATAAGTCACTTAAGTGATGTAGATTCACCGTAGGATTACCCAATGCAGCCAATGCAAATTTAACCGAGAATAAACCAGTAAAGTCAAGCAGGGCTAACTCTGACGTTTTGTGAAAACTAAAGTGCACTTGTGAGGGTGGCTGAGGTGTTAGGTTTCTGGCCTGGTGTGTGTCACTGGCACACTGGAGAGGGCAGGCGAGGGAGAGGGGAGGGTGGGAAAGGAAAAGGAAGCTGAAGGAGTTAGTTTAATATCTTTATTATGCACCCCATACCCATCCTGTGGGCGGTAGTCAAAAGATTACAGAGGTACATAATGGGTCCAGGGACTGGGCCTCAAAGTTTTGATAGCTGAGCAAGTTACAAAGGTAATGAACTCACAATTTACAAAGGTAATGAAATCACAATTTACAAAGGTAATGAACTCCAGGTAGGTCTGGTCACAATCATGACAAGTTACAAAGGTATTTACAGATTACAGAGGTATGTAATGGGTCCAGGGACTGGGAGTGAGGGGACGATGAAAGGAAGAGAGATTGGTTAGTTGGATTGGAATTAGAAAGAGAGAGAGGACAGGGAAGGAGTGTTAGTGGTGGGAGTATCAAGGAAGGATATGTTCAGGACTCTGCAGGACAATAGAAATGAGGAGGAGTAGAAATTAAAGAATGAAACAGAGGAAAGAAAAAATATGAGGAAAAGAATCTGAAGAAAGGATGAAAGCATGAAAAGGTAAGGAAAGAAGAGAAGGAATAAAGTCAAGAATAGGTATTGAAACAGAAGAAAATGAGGAAGGGAATAAAAAGGCTTTAAAGGATAATAGCCTCAGGAAATGAATGAATACTTACCGACCATAACAATGCCTGTGAGTATTTTGTATGATATTATTATATCACCCCTAGTTCTTCTTTCCTCTAGTTTCATCAGATTGAGTTACTTTCATCTCTCCATATAGAACATCGGCCTTAGCTCCGACACTTGTCATGTTGCAAACGTCTTCACTTTCTCCAATTTCTTGACATGCTTGACTAGGTGTGCGTTCCATCTTCCTGCCCGTTAGGAAAAGTGACACATGTACAACTAATGCGACATTTTATTGTGGCAACGTTTCGCACTCCAGGAGCTATGTCAAGCCTGCCTGCTTGCCTGCCTGCCTGCCTGCCTGCCTGCCTGCCTGCCTGCCTGCCTGCCTGCCTGCCTGCCTGAATGTCTGCCATGTGTCTATCTTTATAAATGTCTGACTGCTTGTGCTATATATTGTGTTCTACATACAGGTTTATATGTATGCTTTCTATATATCTGTGTGTTAGTATGGGTGTCGCTGGACGGGTTGGTTGGGGATGTGGCAGAGACGATGGTGGAACTGCAGGTGGTGGTGAAGGAGGGTAACAAGAGACAGGCGCACGCGAGGCAGCAGGAACACACTGTGTTAATGGTGCTGCTGGACGGTGACTGATGGAGCGAGAGGCTTGGTGGCGATGGATGAGGAAGGGTGTTAGAACAGAGCTGATGGCAGGAGACAGAAAACAAGAGGTAAGGGAAAAGTAGGTCCTGGTTGATGCTAAGGATCTCCAGCCATTAATACGTATGTGTACTCACCTAGTTGTACTCACCTAGTTGAGGTTGCAGGGGTCGAGTCCAAGCTCCTGGTCCCGCCTCTTCACTGGTCGCTACTAGGTCACTCTCCCTGAACCATGAGCTTTATAGGACCTCTGCTTAAAGCTATGTATGGATCCTGCCTTCACTACATCGCTTCCCAAACTATTCCACTTACTGACTACTCTGTGGCTGAAGAAATACTTTCTAACATCCCTGTGATTCATCTGTGTCTTTAGCTTCCAACTGTGTCCCCGTGTTGCTGTGTCCAGTCTCTGGAACATCCTGTCTTTGTCCACCTTGTCAATTCCTCTCAGTATTTTGTAAGTCGTTATCATGTCCCCCCTCTCTCTCCTGTCCTCCAGTGTCGTCAGGTTGATTTCCCTTAACCTCTCCTCATAGGACATACCTCTTAACTCTGGGACTAGTCTTGTTGCAAACCTTTGCACTTTCTCTAGTTTCTTTACATGCTTGGCTAGGTGTGGGTTCCAAACTGGTGCCGCATACTCCAATATAGGCCTAACGTACACGGTGTACAGGGTCCAGAACGATTCCTTATTAAGATGTCGGAATGCTGTTCTGAGGTTTGCCAGGCGCCCATATGCTGCAGCAGTTATTTGGTTGATGTGCGCTTCAGGAGATGTGCCTGGTGTTATACTCACCCAAGATCTTTTTCCTTGAGTGATGTTTGTAGTCTCTGGCCCCCTAGACTGTACTCCATCTGCGGTCTTCTTTGCCCTTCCCCAATCCTCATGACTTTGCACTTGGTGGGATTGAACTCCACGAGCCAATTGCTGGACCAGGTCTGCAGCCTGTCCAGATCCCTTTGTAGTTCTGCCTGGTCTTCGATCGAATGAATTCTTCTCATCAACTTCGTCATCTGCAAACAGGGACACTTCGGAGTTTATTCCTTCCGTCATGTTCACAAATACCAGAAACAGCACTGGTCCTAGGACTGACCCCTGTAGGACCCCGCTGGTCACAGGTGCCCACTCTGACATCTCGCCACGTACCGTTACTCGCTGTTGTCTTCCTGACAAGTATTCCCTGATCCATTGCAGTGCCTTCCCTGTTATCCCTACTTGGTCCTCCAGTTTTTGCACTAATCTCTTGTGTGGTACTGTGTCAAACGCCTTCTTGCAGTCCAAGAAAATGCAATCCACCCACCCCTCTCTCTCTTGTCTTACTGCTGTCACCTTGTCATAGAACTCCAGTAGGTTTGTGACACAGGATTTCCCATCCCTGAAACCATGTTGGCTGCTGGTGATGAGATCATTCCTTTCTAGATGTTCCACCACTCTTCTCCTGACAATTTTCTCCATGACTTTGCATGCTATACATGTCAGTGACACTGGTCTGTAGTTTAGTGCTTCGTGTCTGTCTCTTTTTTTAAAGATTGGGACTACATTTGCTGTCTTCCATGCCTCAGGCAATCTCCCTGTTTCGATAGATGTATTGAATATTGTTGTTAGGGGTACACATAGTGCCTCTGCTCCCTCTCTCAGGACCCATGGAGAGATGTTATCTGGCCCCATTGCCTTTGAGGTATCTAGCTCACTCAGAAGCTTCTTCACTTCTTCCTCGGTTGTGTGTACTGTGTCCAGCACATGGTGGTGTACCCCACCTCTCCGTCTTTCTGGAGCCCCTTCTGTCTCCTCTGTGAACACTTCTTTGAATCTCTTGAGTTCCTCACATACTTCACTGTCATTTCTTGTTGTCTCTCCTCCTTCCTTCCTTAGCCTGATTACCTGGTCCTTGACTGTTGTTTTCTTCCTGATGTGGCTGTATAACAGCTTCGGGTCAGATTTGGCTTTTGCTGCTATGTCGTTTTCATATTGACGTTGGGCATCCCTTCTTATCTGAGCATATTCATTTCTGGCTCTACGACTGCTCTCCTTATTCTCCTGTGTCCTTTGCCTTCTATATTTCTTCCATTCCCTAGCACACTTGGTTTTTGCCTCCTTGCATCTTTGGGTGAACCATGGGCTCATCCTGGCTTTTTCATTATTCCTGTTTCCCTTGGGTACAAACCTCTCCTCAGCCTCCTTGCACAGTGTTGCTACATATTCCATCATCTCATTAACTGGCTTCCCTGCCAGTTCTCTGTCCCACTGAACCTCATTCAGGAAGTTCCTCATTCCTGTGTAGTCCCCTTTCCTGTAGTTTGGTTTCATTTGTCCTGGCCTTCCTGCTTCCCCCTCCACTTGTAGCTCTACTGTGTATTCGAAGCTCAAAACCACATGATCACTGGCCCCAAAGGGTCTTTCATATGTGATGTCCTCAATATCTGCACTACTCAAGGTGAATACTAAGTCCAGTCTTGCTGGTTCATCCTCTCCTCTCTCTCTTGTAGTGTCCCTTACGTGTTGGTACATGAAGTTTTCCAGTACCACCTCCATCATCTTAGCCCTCCATGTATCTTGGCCCCTGTGTGGCTCCAAGTTCTCCCATTCGATCTCCTTGTGGTTAAAGTCGCCCATGATCAGGAGCTTTGCCCTGCATGCATGAGCTTTTCTGGCCACTGCAGCCAGTGTGTCAACCATCGCTCTATTGCTCTCGTCATACTCTTGCCTTGGCCTCCTGCTGTTCTGTGGTGGGTTATACATCACTGCAATTATCACCTTGGGACCTCCAGAGTGAAGCGTTCCTGCTATGCAATCACTTTCTTCTCCGCTGTCTCCTCTCTCCAGCTCATCAAAATTCCATCGGTGTTTGATCAGCAATGCCACTCCTCCACCCCCCCTGTTCCTTCTGTCTTTCCTCAGGATCTGGTATCCCGTTGGAAAGATGGCATCTGTTATCATACCTGTAAGCTTGGTTTCTGTGAGTGCTATGATGTCTGGTGATGCCTCTTTGACTCTTTCTTTCCACTCCTCCCATTTGTTTGTTATTCCATCAGCATTTGTGTACCATACCTTCAGTTTCCTTTCCAACACTCTGGTTTGGGGGGCCTGTGGGGGTGGGAGACCTGGTAGCATACTGTGGGATTCTATGGTTGGGGATTGGGTGGAAGCTGTGGGTATGGATTGTACTGTGTGTTGGGATGGTGTGATAGGTTGTGGGGTTCTGAGGATAGTTGTGTGTGTGCTTGCCCTTGCTGCTCTGTTCTGCTCTGACTGACCTCTGCTGGTTCCATCCTTGTCTCCTTTCCTAGCTCCTTTTGTTTTTTTGTCCACTCCCTCAGCTGCTGTCTCTATGTGTTCTGTCCCTGTCTAGGAACACCTTCTTGTACTCTTCCGAGCTTTTCAACCGTGGTTTCTCTTGGAGGATCCTGTTCCGCACTGTTTCTGTCCTGAGAATCAGCTTGATCGGTTGGTTTCTCCCCTTCATGTACCCCCCTATTCTCTGAAAATTTACAATCTCGTCCATGTCTTCTCCCCCTATTTCCCTGATGATTTTCTCAATCTCCTTTCTTTCTTCCTGCCGTCTTTCAGTGTGTGTCCTTTCCTCTCTCTCCTGAAGCCCATGGATAAACACTGATTTTGCCCTTTCCTCCTCCCATTGCCTCTTCCTCTGATTCTGGTTCCTGTCTGTATGTGATCATTTTCTCCCTTGATTTTTCCAGTGGCTCTTGGTAGCATGGTTGTGCCTCAGCATTCGACCTATCTCCCTCTCCGTCTGCACCCAGCTGCTCTTCCCTTCCACTCCCTGGCCCTTCTTTGCAGGCTGATATGACCTTAGCATAATTCATATCTCCTTCCTTCCTGTTCAGCCTCTCAGCTTCGTATGGTGTGTCTTCTCTGGTCACTTCCCCTGAGACTTGCTTCAGCCTGTTTACCTCAAATTCTAGGACCTTTACCCTGGCTACTGCAGTCTCGACTTGTGCCTCCCAATTCTTCGTCTCCTTCTCCAACCTCTTCTCCCATTTCACAGAGAGCTCTTTCTCCATTTTTTCAGAAAGCTCTCCTAATTTTCTCTCCCATTCTTGCTCTATCCTTTTCCATTGCTCCTCCATCCATTCCTCCCTACCAGTACCATTGTCATCTGATCCCTGATTCCTGCGAGTCCCAACCATTTTTTTTTTTTAGTGAGAGAGAGAAAGAGAGAAAGGAAAAGGGGGAGTGAGAGAGAGAGAGGGAGAAAGAGAGAGAGAAGGGGAGGGTAGAAGGAGAGAGGGGGAAAGAAGGGAAAAGGGGGTAGAGAGAAAGTGAGAGAGAGGGAAAAGGTAAGAAAGAGAGAGGGGGAGTGACAAGGGAAGAGAGAGAGAAGAGAGAGGAAAAGAGAGAGAGAGAGGAAAAGAGAGAGAGAGAGAGAGAGGGAGAGAAAGAGGAAGAGAGGAAAGGGAGAGGAAGAGAGAGAGAGGAAAGGGAGAGGAAGAGAGAGAGAGGAAGAGTGAGAGAGAGGAAGAGAGAGTTGAAGAGAGAGAGAGCAAGAGAGAGAGAGAGAGAGAGAGAGAGAGAGAGAGAGACCACATCATCATGAGGAGCCAGTCTATCAGCATCCTGTCGGCCAACATTAGAGGTTTCATTACTAATGTTGGAGAGCTCTCACACAGTTTTGTGAACACTTGACGTCTCGACATGATAGCTGTTGTTGAAACATTTTTGGATGACAGGACTCCAGAAAATTTTGCAAGAATTGCTGGCTACACCTCATGGATGAGAAGAGACAGGCAAGGGCAAGGAGGTGTTGCTGTGTGCTTCTCTAAAAGTGTTCATGCCCAGCACATTGATGTCACCCCTACACATCTTGAAATGATGTTCTTCAAGCTCTGCATAAACACTAGTACCTCTGTACTAGCATGTGCAATGTACAGACCTCAGTGGCAACATGCAGATCCCATCAACTTCCTAATGGAAAATATTGACTCCCTTCTCCTACAACACAACTGTCAACATATCATAATTGTTGGTGACCTCAACCAGCACCTTATACAGAGGGACTTTGATGACCTTCTTGCAGTGTTTGACATGAGAAACTTTGTTGCTTTCCCTACTCACATCTCTGGCTCCTTCCTTGACCCAGTAGTGAGTGATCTGGCAGAAGGCATAGTCACTTGTCAACCCCTCGGCTATGTTGGATCGTCTGACCACAAGGCTGTTTTTACGACACTTAAGATCCCAACAGAATGAGGTGAGGAGTCCACACGCACAACCTGGCTATGGGAAAGAGGTAATTGGCCAGCCCTTCGCTCTGAGCTCGCCACCACCGATTGGAATGCTCTTCTCCAAGGGGATGTTGACAACCAAGTGAAAGCCTTCACTGGACACATCCTTAATCTACAACAAGAACACATTCCTCACCGGCAATATGTGATGAAGCCTGCGGATCAGCCTTGGTTTGGCTTTCATTGTAGAGAGGCTGCTACTGCTAAGTACAAAGCATGGTGAAAGTATAAGAGACATCCTACCACCTATAACAGGAACTTGCACAGGCAAGCCTGTAGACATATGGGTGATGTTCAAAAGTGGGCCATTGCTAAATGGGAGGTGGACACTAAAAGAAAGCTAGCATCAGGTAGGGTAGGCTCCAAAACCTGGTGGTCCCTGGTCAAGGACAGACAAGGTTATCTGCCTGATGAACTCATTCCACCTCTAAATCGACAAGATGGGACCACCTCTACTAGTAGTCAAGAGAAGGCAGACCTCTTTGCTGAACACTTTGCTACCAAAATGCAAGTTCCTGATCCAGCAAGGGATCCTCCTCGGCTAGCTGCAAGAACTGTGTCAAAACTGCCAGTGGTGACAATAAGGCAGGAGGAGGTGCATTTCCTTCTTAAATCGCTTGACCAAGAAAAGGCTGTGGGCCCAGACAAGTTGAGCCCAAGATTTCTGAGAAGTGCAGACCAGCTAGCAGCACCTCTAACTCGCATCTTTCAGCACTGCCTAGTACAGTGTAAATGGCCCTCTCTATGGAAAGAGACAAATGTAGTCCCTGTTCACAGAAAGAAGAGCAGAGCAGAAATCAGCAACTACAGACCAGTGTCACTCCTGTCAATCACTGAGTAAGATCCTTGAGACTGGTAAGATCCTTGAGACAATCTCAAGACAAATGACAGAGTTTTTTGACTATCACTCACTACTTTGTGATTGTCAATATGGCTTCAGGAAAGGTTACTCTGCTGCTGATCTGTTGTTAAACCTCTCCACTAAGTGGCACCAGTCACTGGATGAATCCAAAGTCAGCTGTGTGGTAGCACTGGACATTGCTGGCGCTTTCGACCGGGTGTGGCACCAGGGCCTCTTAGCAAAACTTCAAGCACTGGGAATTGCAGGCTCTACGCTATGTCTCCTCAGTGATGACCTTCATGGTAGATCTCTAAGTGCAGTTCTCAATGGAACGGAATCAGCAAGACATCCTATTGGGGCAAGTGTTCCACAAGGAAGCGTGCTGGGACCATTGTTATGGAATGTCTACTTCAACGACCTTCTTCATCTCATTCCAGAATCACATGCATATGCAGACGACTGCACACTGACATTCACTTATCCAAGAGAAGAAATGCCAGCTGCTCTAAGCTACATCAATCACCAGCTGAGAGCTATATCAGCCTGGGGAAATAGATGGCAAGTAACATTTGCACCTGAGAAAACGCAAATGATGATCGTCTCTAGGCACCATGATGGTAATGCTGGTGCAGTAGTAAGGATGAATGGGAGGGTGTTGGCACCTGGAGAAGAAGTTGATATCCTTGGAGTGAAATTTGACTCCAAACTAACCATGAAGAACCATGTTTTAAATCTTGCAAACAAGGCAGCCAGGAAGCTTGCAGCACTTAGCCGTATCTCGCGTCTACTTGACGGTAGGGGTTGCAAGATTCTGTATGAGGCACAAGTACGCTCACACCTTGAGTATGCTCCACTTTCTTGGTTTGCCTGCCCCCCCTCTCATCTGCGACTGCTTGACAGAGTAGAGAACAGAGCAAGACGTCTCATCTCTCGCCTGGACCCATCCTGGATAGATCTGTCATTTCAGCAGAGCCTTCAACATAGGAGGGATGTGGGTGGCCTTACTGTTATGTACAAGGCCAATATTGTCAAAATACCACACTTGGATCCACTTCGAGGACAGTGTGAAACAAGCTTTTATGCCACAAGACGGGCAGAAAACAGCAACTTCACTCTGGCTGTACCCTTCTCCAGAACTTCACTCCATCTGAGATCATACATACCCAGGATGACTCGAGTATTGAACACATTCGTACAGCATAATGATGTCAACGAGATAAAGTCAGTTGATCAAATGAAAATGCTGGCCCACAGATGGCTCCAACTTCATCCTGTTCCCTACTTGTATGTCTCATAACAATAAAAATGCTTTCAAATGAGCTGATGTAGGTAACAACTCTTAGCTTGCCAATAAAGTTAGGAATCCTTAACCTGTAAATAGCTTGTCAATAAAGCTAGGGATCCTTAACTTTGTCAAACCCTGTGTAAAAAAAAAAAGAGAGGAGAGGGAGAGAGATGGGGGAGAAAAGGAAGGGTTAGCGGGTCACTTCACAGGAAGGTGTGAAATCCTGTATATGTGTGTGTGTGTGTGTGTGTGTGTGTGTGTGTGTGTGTGTGTGCGTGTGCGTGCTACAGCTATTCAAGTGCCTAACAGCAGATCCTGTACTCACCTAGTGTGTGTGTGCATGCATGTGTGTGTGTGTGTGTGTGTGTGTGTGTGTGTGTGTGTGTGTGTGTGTGTGTGCATGCTTGCTACAGCTATTCAAGTGCCTAACAGCAGATCCTGTTCTCACCTAGTGTGTGTGTGCATATGTTTATGTAAACAGTCCTTATTTCCCACGTATGTACTACATATGTATTGCATATGTACCCTATCTCTTGGTTCCCACTGTACTGTCTTGTTTAAAATTACGTTCAAAAATAAATATACTAGGCTTCACCTGTGTGCCACTACCTCTTATTACTGCTTAACTCTCCTACACCTCAATAAATTCTATTAAATGCCAGTATATGCTGCTTATTCTAATTCTGATAGCTCGAGGAGAGTGACCCCCAATTCCAGCTAGAGACTGGTGCTGTTGACCCCATGCAACTCAAACTAGGTGAATATTAGTTGCGGCTGGCAGTGGAGTAACGTTGCGGGTCCGTCCTGTGTCCCAGAAGTTGAAGATGCTTGATGCTTCTTGGTAATTTTTCCACTAATTTCCTGTAGGCACTATAGTCTCTAGCTCATCTAATTTTTTCACTCACTGTATTTACTGACACATCTATACATATCTCTTATCTCCCTGGTATTGAGTCGCACTTATTCTTCAAAATACCTCACTGCGTTATTATGGCAACACCATTTAGGCCTGACACAACCGTTCACCTTCCTTCCAATGGCCTCCACTAAACACTTAGACACTATTTCCTTTGTTTTCTTTTCTGTGATCACTTATTTTTCCTTTTTTCGGGGCTTAAGTGATTATATGCACTCTTATGCAGGCACACGCCTATATCCCCCACACTATTCCTTATGGCACAGTCAGAATTTACCACCAAAACACGAGCTCAAACCGCGTGACTCCTCCACGAGTGTGTGTGTGTGTGTGTGTGTGTGTGTGTGTGTGTGTGTGTGTGTGTGTGTGTATTCACCTAGTTGTACTCACCTAGTTGAGGTTGCAGGGGTCTAGTCCAAGCTCCTGGCCCCGCCTCTTCACTGGTCGCTACTAGGTGTGTGTGTGTGTACTTACCTAATTACAGTTGCAGGGGTCGATTCAGAGCTCCTGGCGCTGCCTCTTCACTGGTCGCTACTAGGTTCACTCTCTCCTTGCTCCATGAGCTCTGTCATACCTCTTCTTAAAGCTATGTACAGATCCTGCCTCCACTACATCATTCTCCAGACTGTTCCACTTTCTAACAACTCTGACACAAGAAATACTTCCTAACATCCCTGTGACTTATTTGAGTCTTCAACTTCCAATTGTGACCCCTTGTTACTGTGTCCCATCTCTGTCCGTATTGTAGCTGGGCTACAATATGGAAATGTTGTCACATAGTTCATCATTTCATTTACTGATTTTCCTACTAATTCTCTTTCCCACTGAATCTCTTGCAGGAAGTTCCTCATTCCTGTGTAGTCCCACACCCCACTTTTGTAGTTTGGCTTCTCCCATCCTATTCCTGCTATCCTCTCCACTTGTGACTCAACTATGTATTGAAAGCCTAGAGCCACGTGATAACTAGCTTCGAGGGACATTTCGTATGTGATGTCCTCGATGTCCAAGCTACTCAAGGTGAATACTTGGCCTAGTCTTGCTGGTTCATCCTCACCTCCTCTCTCTCTGGTAGTGTCCCTAACATGTTGATACATTATGTTTTCCAGTACCACATCCATCATCTTTGCTCTCCATGTTTTGGGACCTCCCATGTGGCTCCAGGTTTTCCCAGTCAATCTTGTGACTGAAATCACCCATAACTAGTAAATTTGCCCTACATATGTGAGCTTTTCTGACCACCTCAGCTAGTGTGTCCACCATTACTCTATTGCTCTCTTCGTATTCTTCTCTTGGCCTCCTGCAGGGCTGTGGCGGGTTGTACATCACTGCAATTACGTTGTGTGTGTGTGTGTGTGTGTGTGTGTGTGTGTGTGTGTGTGTGTGTGTGTGTGTGTGTGTGTGTGTGTGTGTGTGTGTTTTGTGTGTGTGTCTGTGTGTGTGTGTGTGTATGTGGGTTGTGTGTGTACGTATGTGTGTGTGTGCGTGCGTGTGTGTGTGTGCGCGTGCGTGCGTGCGTGCGTGCATGCATGCATAGAGTTAGTGACTGAGGAGCAGGAAAGTGCTCAGTGTTAAGGGGAAGTTTATCTACTGTATATTAAACAAGATAGATGTCTTCTTAATAGACCTTTAACTATACTGTTCCCAGACTAGTTTCGGAAATTGCTGTTCATATTCTTTTCATGCAAATTCGTCTTTTATTTAGCCAAGATATATTTGATTTGATATAGCGTGAAGACTACCTCTCAGCGGTTTTCTGCTGTTGTGATTTATTCGTCAGGAAACGATACTGATAAGGGTCTTTCTTAACTGATGACCTTAATTTATAAAGCATCTGCTGGCTTATTCGAACTCGGCTGCATGTGCGCTCCATTAGAAAGAATCACGATATTTAAGAAAAACCATTTGAAAATAACATTTAAATAAGATCCTGACAGGCTGACTGACTCTTGCACTCACATGATTAACTTATTATTAAAGTTCCTGCGGTAATTGCCGCAGCATAACTTAATAAGGATACAAGTGAACTTATATACGGTTGCTAGAAATATGAAAAAAAAAAGGCAATCACCTTTAAATATTTGCATTAATTAAAGATAATCTAAAGCTCTCGTATCTGCTGAACCCGTAATTAAATACCTGACGATATCCTTATCATCCAACTAAATCCTACCAGCTTGGTAGAAAACAAGCAAGACAAATAGCTTCATTCCCACCATGTAAATCTCATACAGAATAATCCCCGTATCAGGAATCTTCCAAAGACCAAATATTATGGATCCTAAATTGAAAGCCTATCACTGATGCTTCACTTGCTCGTTAGGGAACAGTCTCCTGATGCACGTCCTTAATCAGACGATAACCCGCTCAATGGCTCCTTGGAGGACTCCTAGAGAGCCATGACGTAGACGATGATTGCTGTCAGAAAATCAGTGGTGCCGCTGACACTGTGATCGGGATGCAGATGATTGTTATGAGTCAGTCAGAGGTGCTACAAACGCAGTAACGGGGCAAGAATGATTGCTGTCAGAGAATCAGTAGTGCAACAGGCATTGTGACGGGGTAATGGATGATGGCAGGGAAACGACTCAAAACACTGTATAATATGAGCTTGGTCTAAATGAAAAAAACCTCAAAATACTACAATAAAGCTTGGCCCAGGTAAATGACTGGAGAACTATAAAATCACAATAACTTGGCCCTAGGAATGAGAACTACTAAAAACCTGTAATATGCTTGGTTTTTAGGTGATGGGGGAAGCTTTTAACCTGTGGGTAATAATTACTGTTGCTGGGGTAAAACAGAAAAAAACCCAACGGGGAAAAGTAAAGGACCAAGGAGAAATTGACATTTATTTGGCAACGTTTGCCCCGGGGGCTTTATCGCTTTATCGGGCGTGGCCCCTGGAAAAACTTCCCAATAAATTCCTTTTTTTCCACTACTATGTAAAATTTCTAAACTTTTTACAATTTGTGGAAAAAATAGTAGTTTTGGGGTGATAACTAAATTGACAATCTTTGAGCGTAATAGGGGCCTACCATCTTCCCGTTCTCAGAAAGATAATGATCACCACTAACCCGTATTTTGTTGAAAAGGCCAGGAAAATTAATCAAGTTCCTTTCCTTTAGAAAATTTCATTTGGGGTCCTGTCAAAATAAGCACTTTATTTTTGGCTCATAAGCATCAGTGACCCTATTGAAATATCTGCTTTTTCCCTTGTTTTTCATGTCAGTCAAGTTTCCCTTTCTTCTTACCTTTTTGAATTACATTTTGTGTGTTAACGTTTGATGAGACTGACTTGTTAATTGAATAATTGATTCACTGATAAATTACTTTATAAATCCACCCCTTTGCATAATGATTATATATATATATATATATTTTTTTATTTCCCCGGGCCCCGATTCCCCCCAGGCGGTGGCGAAAAAAAAACCCCCATCATTCCTATCTTCTTCAAGGGGGGTCTTTCCCTCAGTTTTAACGGGTTCCCCCTCCTTATGCGGGCCCTTTCCCCCACCCAGGACTCAGTCCGGCCTAATTTCCCCTTCCCCTTCTAAATTTTATTTTCTCCCCCCAACCCCAGCGTCAAGTAAAAAACCATTTGTCTCCATTCACTCCTATCAAACCCTCCCATGTGCTGGAAGTCCAGCCCCCCCCCAAAACCCTCCTTTACCCCTCCCAGCCCCCTGGCCCAAACCCCCCCCTTTTCCCCACAGACATACTCGGGGTCATTCTTTTGCCCATTCTCTCTACATGCCCGAACCACCTAAAAACCCTTTTAAAAACCCTCTGGAAAACAGTTTGGTTCCCCACCCCCTTAATTTCCCAAATGAATTCTCTCTATATTCCACAAAATTCCCCTCCAGACTGAATCTCCTGCCCCCACCCTTCTCCCCCTGAAACAGTCATCCCCCTTCCCCCATATGGCGTTGGGTAAAACTCCTCTCCTTTCCCCCTCTTTGCCCCCAGGAAAAAGTTCTTTGTCTCACAGACCCCTAATTTTCCCCATTTTTTTCCCTCATAAATTCTAGTTCCCCTCATCTTTCATGCCCACCCCTTTTGACGCCCACCCCCAAATATCTGAATCGTTCCCCTCCATCCTCCCCCTCAATCGATACAATCTTTCTCACCTAATCTTTTTTTTTACCCTCATAACCCTTTTTCCCTTATTCACCTTTTTTTTTTCTTTCACCTTAAAAAATCCCAATTTTTAACTTCCCCCGAATCTCCCAGGCACGTGTCTCAAAAAGACAGCTGTGACAACCCCTTTGTGTGTGATTCTTTTTTTTTAACTCCACGCCTCTTCCCAAAGACCCCCCATTTACTTCTTTTTTATCTATAAATATTTAAAAAACCAGGGTGACATCACCTTGCTAAGGTTTTTTACGGGAAAAATTTTCCCCTCTTTTATTCAAACGGCCTCACTACCCTCGTAAAAACTCTTCCTGCTTTCAGAAACCTCCTCCTACCCATTGCCACTCCACATTCCCCCCTACCCACCCTGTCCCCCTTTTCCCAAAATCCAAATCCACAAGACCTCTTTACCCTTTCTAAATACTTTCCTATATTTTTCCTGTAAACACCTGGTCCCCCACCCCTACCTTTCCTAAAGCTCCTTTTTATTCTATCCCATTCCCGTCCCCTCTTTTGTCCAATGTATTATTAAATTCTTCCCAAATTTTATTAATTATAAATAAATCTGATTTATATAAACCAAAGGAAATATTCATATTATTTTCAAAACTGTTTTTTATGAAACATGATTCAATTATTTTCTTGTCGACCATGGACTTGCTTGATACAACTTTCTCAACTTTTTGAAAATCAATTGGATGGTTAAAATCTCAAACATGAATAAATAGAGCATTAGATTCTTGTCCAGTTCTAATGCTACATTTATGTCGTTTTAATCTTAGTTCGAGACTCTTATCAGTTTTGACAACTTGGATATTAAAAGTCTTAAGAGAAGGCATATCAACCAAGTTTTCATGATAAGGGAGAACCAACATATTTTTAGTTGAAATAGGTTGGGTGTCCCTTTTTGAGTTGTAAAAAGTATTTCTAACAATTTTAAATGATTTATCAATTACATTTCTTGGGTATTTCAGATCATTAGCTATTTCATAAATTTTAGATATTTCTTCATCTATGAACTCTGGACTACAAATACGCAAAGCTCTCAAAAACATTGATGAGAAAACCGACAGTTTAACTCTATCTTGATGTGAAGAATAATAGCGTATATAGGAACAGTTATTTGTAGGTTTTCTGTAAATTTTAAATTTGAATTCATTATTAGCCTTGATAATCAAAACATCTAAAGGCAATAAGTTATTTTCCTCGAACTCAACAGTAAAGTTTATAGAATGGGCTAAGCTATTTAATTTAACAAGGAAATGATGTATATCTGCAGTTTGACGAACTAGCCGACATCTTCCTACCCAGACAAAACACCGTTGACCTGAAGCCTCCCAGAAATTATTTCTCTGATTCCATGTATACTATACATCTCTCGTTCACTGTATTAGATTTTGTAGCTCTCTTTGAGCGAAATGTTATCTAATAATTTCTATTATAGTTTTGCATGTGTCTGTTGGTCAGAAAAGATTCTCACATTGTGTGACTTGCTACTTAGCGTCAAAGTCTTCATGACACCAGAACGTACTGCAGAGTATGCTGCAGCATTATGCTACAGCTTTATGATACAGCATTATGCTGTGTTGCAGAATCAGGATGTGTTGCAACATTATGCTGTGTTGCCACACCATTGTTGGAGCATCAGCCTTCGTTGCAGCATCAATGTTGCAGTCCCAGGCTTTGTTGCAGTATTGTGTTGCAGTAGAAGGCAGTGTTGCAACATCAGAACGTGTTGCAACGTCAGGAAGCGTTGGAGCATCAGGCATTGTTGCATACTCAATGTTGCAGTGACAGTATTAGTTGCAGTATCAGTTGTGTTGCAGAATGAGGCAATGTTGTAGCATGGGGCTGTGTTTCAGAATGGAACTGAATTGCAACATCAGACTGTGCTGCAGCATCTGGCAGTTCTGCAGCGACTGGCAGTGCTGCAACATCATACTCTGATGCAGTATCAGCTGTTTTACTGCATCAGTCAGTGTTGTATCCTAACACTGCGTTGCAACATCACCTGTTACTGCATCAGGCTATGTTGCATCATTAAACTGTGTTGCATCATCTACTGCATCAAGCTGTGTTGCATCATTACGCTGTGTTGCAGCATTTGGCAATGTTGCAGCATTTTGCTGTGTTACAGTATCAGGTTGTGTTGCAGCAACAGACAGCACTGCAGATATGTGCTTTATTGCAGTATCAAGCTGTACTGTAGCATTATGCTGTCTTAGAGCATAAGTCTGTGTTGTAGTTTCAGGCATTTTTGCATCAATTTGCCCTGTTGCAGCATTAGGCAGCGTTGCAGCATGTATCAGGCTGTGTTGCAACGTCAGTCAGCTTTGCAGCATTATGCTGTTTTGCAGCATTTGGCTATGTTGCATGTTCCTCCATTGTTGCTGCATCAAGACTGTTGCAACAGCAGATATTGTTGCAGTGTAGCAGCATCAGACACTGTTTCACCGGGCAGTGTTGCTGCCCGATGTATGGTTGTATTGCAGCAACAGGCTGAGCTTCAGTGTATCTGGCAGTGTTGCAGCAATATGCATTTGCAGACTTAGGCTGTGTTGCAGCATCAAGTATTGTTTCAGTATCAAGCAGTGTTGCAACATCAGGCAGTGTTGCAGCATCAGGTAGTGTTGCAGCATCAGGCTGTGTTGCACCAGACTGTGTTGCATCAGGCAATGTTACACCATCAGACTACCAGTCAATCACTTATGCTGTAGCTCCTGCCTCATCTATGTGACTATCAGGGTCCTCCGTCCACACCAGCTTGAAGGCAGCCTATGCATTTCTATCCCTCAGGATTTGTATCTCTACATACATTCTCTCTTTCTCTCTCTCTCTCTCTCTCTCTCTCTCTCTCTCTCTCTCTCTCTCTCTCTCTCTCTCTCTCTCTCTCTCTCTCTCTCTCTCTCTCTCTCTCTTCCTGTCATCTGTTGTTGTCTCAGTAATAGAGAATTCGATTTTCAAACCCATTTTCAGTATAATAATTTCATTTGTATGCGGATAAAATACCTTAGTGTACACTGGGACACTGACACGGCAATTACAAGTGAGAGTCCAGGGATACTGACATGGTAATTACCAGTGAGAGTCCAGGGATACTGACATGGTAATTCCCAATGAGAGTCCAGGGATACTTACCCAGTAAGTAGATGGTTTAGGTTCGGACCCTTGCATTCCCCACATTTGCTAGCTAGATGTTTAGGGAGGACCCTTACATTCCCCACGCTTGCTAGCTAGATGTTTAGGTTAGGACCCTTGTATTCCCCACGTTTGCTAGCTAGATGTTTAGGGAGGAAGCTTACATTCCCCACGTTTGCTAGCTAGATGTTTAGGGAGGACCCTTACATTCCCCACGCTTGCTAGCTAGATGTTTAGGTTAGGACCCTTGTATTCCCCACGTTTGCTAGCTAGATGTTTAGGGAGGACGCTTGCATTCTATACTCCACGCCGGAAACGGATGCTATTAATCACAGTGAATCAATCTGTATATTCAATTACCTCGGCAGCGGCCAGCCTCTGCCTGCCACATTCAGTTGGTTCCAGTGATGGTGTGCTCTTGATTGGGAGGGGTTTTTTTAGGTGTGTCTAGCGAGGTGGAAAATAAACTTTAACGAGGTGGGAGAGAATGCTGGAGTGGTTGGATAGATATGGGAGGAATTTGGCTGACGAGGTAAGGGAGCATTTTACGGGAATATGAAAGATGAAGTAGAATTTTGGAGTTCTTGGACAGATGAAGGAGAAATTTGGCTTGGTTGGCGAGATGGAAAGAAACATTAGCGATACGAAAATGGATTTTTTATCTGGTTGGCGAGAAGAGGTTATTTTTTCTGGGCGTGTTTGGAGAAGAATTTTTTGGCGTAGATGGAAATGTGAAATTTGGCGACATGAGCGAAATAATTATCGTAATAGACCAAATGGGATGAAGCAGTTTGCCTTGATTGGCGCAATAGATGAGCCGTATGGAGATGATAGAGAAAATTGTGCGAAATAAATGGGACAGAATACGCGGGAGAGATTGTAAAGAAAATTTTTGCTTAATAAAAGAGTTGGTAGAGAGAAATTGTGCATGATTGGCGAGATGATGGAGAGGAGTTTGAAGTAATTGCTTAAGCAGGAGCGGTGTATAATCTAGGCTTGATTGTCGGATTATAGAGGCGGCCCAGTTCTACCTGACTGTGGGAACACTTGTGTCCATGGCCCCAGTTCTACCTAACTATGGGAACACTTGTGTCCATGGCCCCAGTTCTACCTAACTATGGGAACAATTGTGTCCTCTCTTGATAACCCCTGGCTTGAAAGTTGATGTCACCCGGCGGTGATGACACCCGGCAGAGATGACACCCGGCAGAGATGACACCCGGAAGAGATGACACCCGGCAGAGATGGCACCCGGCAGAGATGACACCCGGCAGAGATGACACCCGGCAGAGATGACACCCGGCAGAGATGACACCCGGCAGAGATGACACCCGGCAGAGATGACACCCGGCAGAGATGACACCCGGCAGAGATGACACCCGGCAGAGATGACACCCGGCAGAGATGACACCCGGCAGAGATGACACCCGGCAGAGATGACACCCGGCAGAGATGACACCCGGCAGAGATGACACCCGGCAGAGATGACACCCGGCAGAGATGACACCCGGCAGAGATGACACCCGGCAGAGATGACACCCGGCAGAGATGACACCCGGCAGAGATGACACCCGGCAGAGATGACACCCGGCAGAGATGACACCCGGCAGAGATGACACCCGGCAGAGATGACACCCGGCAGAGATGACACCCGGCAGAGATGACACCCGGCAGAGATGACACCCGGCAGAGATGACACCCGGCAGAGATGACACCCGGCAGAGATGACACCCGGCAGAGATGACACCCGGCAGAGATGACACCCGGCAGAGATGACACCCGGCAGAGATGACACCCGGCAGAGATGGCACCCGGCAGAGATGGCACCCGGCAGAGATGGCACCCGGCAGAGATGGCACCCGGCAGAGATGACGCCCGGCAGAGATGACACCCGGCAGAGATGACACCCAGCAGAGATGACGCCCAGCAGTAACGACGCCCAGCAGTGACGACACCCAGCAATGATGAAACCCAACAGTGATGACACTCAACAGTGATGACACTCAACAGTGATGACACTCAACAGTGATGACACCCAGCAGTGATGACATCCAGCAGTGATGACATCCAGCAGTGATGACACCCAACAGTGATGACACCCAACAATGATGGTACCCAGCAGTGATGGCACCCAGCAGTGATGACACTCAGCAGTGATGGCACACACCAGTGATTGTTCCTAGAGACGGTGATACCTAGGAGTTTTAACATCTAAGATGACACCTAGAAATGTTGGCCCCATGAATGATAGCAGAAGTGATAACATGAAGTGTTGACTCAAGAAATCGTAATGACACGATTGCAAACAAACCATACCCCCGGCCGGGATTGAACCCGCGGTCATAGTCTCAAAACTCCAGCCCGTCGCGTTAGCCACTAGACCAGCTAGCCACAATAAGATTCATCCAACTAGGTATATTTCTACACCATAGGAAAGTTAGCACAGGCACCTCTGTGGCCACAAATGCAAGTTTTTACAGACGAATCTCCAGCTAGCGTGGCTGTGCTAGAGGTGCCTGTGCTAACTTTCCTATGGTGTAGAAATATATCTAGTTGGATGAATCTTATTGTGGCTAGCTGGTCTAGTGGCTAACGCGACGGGCTGGAGTTTTGAGAGACTATGACCGCGGGTTCAATCCCGGCCGGGGGTATGGTTTATGAAGTGTTGATAAATGTTTCAGAGAACCGATAAGCTGATAAATTAGACACATGTGCAACACTTAGGTATCTTTATGGAAGAAATGTTTCGCCACACAGTGGCTTCATCAGTCCATACAAAGGAGAATAGTGAAGAATAAGAGGAGTTTGAGGTAATCAGTCCAGGTCGATGGACTGATTACCTCAGTCTCCTTCTGTTCTTCACCATTCTCCTTTGTATGGACTGATGAAGCCACTGTGTGGCGAAACATTCCCTCAAAGATACCCAAGTGTTGCACATGTGTCTAATTTATCATACCTAGAAGTGCTTAGACATAAGAGTGATAACACTTAGGAGTGTTGATACCTGGGAGTTACAACACCTAGAAATGTTGACACATGTGAGTTATATCAGTTATAACACTTAGGAACGATAATACCTAGGAATGTTAACACCTAAGAGTGATAACATCTGACAATGTTGACACCTAGGGGGATGTCATCTAGGAGTGTTAACTCCAAGGAGTAATAACATCTAAGAGTGATAACACCTTTTAGTGGTGGCACCTAGGAGATATAACACCTTGGAGTGTTGACAGAAATAACATCTAAGAGTATTAACACCTGGGAGTGTTGATACCTAGGAGCAAAACATAGCCATCCCTCCATGTTAGAGGAGAGACACGGCAGGTCGAGCAATTGTTAACGCCACTTTTCCCTCACAGGCGATCTGTTTCAAGTTCATTACACCATGAAAACTTTCCCGCTCATCTGGGCAAAACGCTGTCCTGCGAGGAAAAAGTTGTCCTGCTAGGAAAAACGTTGTCCTGCGAGGAAAAACGCTGTCCTGCGAGGAAAAACGTTGTCCTCCTAGGAAAAACGTTGTCTTCTCACTTCCTCGACTGCATTTGTTTACCTATGAAACCAGTCCTAGTCTTAGCAGCTTTTCCTTACCTCTGATGTTGTTCCTGTCTTTATATTTTCTCTTCTCCATTCCCCTTCCCTCCCTCATCTCCTTCTCTTCACTTCCTCACTTCACGTTCATCTCACCCGTCTCCTCCTCCACCTCCGTCAATTAGCATGGCGCCAGGTCCCGTGACGCACGAATTCTCCAAAACTAACATAATTAGCGAATATTTACGGGCCGGGAGGAGGAACAGCTTCCGGTCTGTGAAGAGAGAGAGAGAGAGAGAGAGAGAGAGAGAGAGAGAGAGAGAGAGAGAGAGAGGGAGAGAGAGAGAGAGAGAGAGAGAGAGAGAGAGAGAGAGAGAGAGAAAGGAGAGGAGAGGGATTAAATATTATGATGCCTTGCCAACATTAACGAGATGTACTCAAGACATACTGAAGAGCTTACAGGTGTGTGTGTACTCACCTATTTGTACTCACCTATTTGTGGTTGCAGGGGTCGAGTCATAGCTCCTGGCCCCGCCTCTTCACTGATTGCTACTAGGTCCTCTCTCTCCCTGCTACATGAGCTTTATCATACCTCGCCTTAAAACTATGTATGGTTCCCGCCTCCACTACTTCACTTTCTAGACTATTCCACGACTTGACTACTCTATGACTGAAGAAATACTTCCTAACATCCCTTCGATTCATCTGAGTCTTCAACTTCCAACTGTGACCTCTTGTGTCTGTGTGTGTGTGTGTGTGTGTGTGTGTGTGTGTGTGTGTGTGTGTGTGTGTGTGTGTGTTGTGTGTGTGTGTGTGTGTGTGTGTGTGTGTGTGCTGTGTGTGTACTCACCTAATTGTACTCACCTAATTGTGGTTGCAGGGGTCGAGACTCAGCTCCTGGCCCCGCCTCTTCACTGATCGCTACTGGATCCTCTCTCTCTCTCTGCTTCCTGTGTGTGTGAGTGTGTGTGAGTGTACTCACCTAGTTACTCACCTAGTTGAGGTTGCGGGGGTCGAGTCCGAGCTCCTGGCCCCGCCTCTTCACTGATCGCTACTAGGTCACTCTCCCTGAGCCGTGAGCTTTATCGTACCTCTGCTTAAAGCTATGTATGGATCCTGCCTCCACTACATCGCTTCCCAAACTATTCCACTTACTGACTACTCTGTGGCTGAAGAAATACTTCCTAACATCCCTGTGATTCATCTGTGTCTTTAGCTTCCAACTGTGTCCCCTTGTTACTGTGTCCAATCTCTGGAACATCCTGTTTTTGTCCACCTTGTCAATTCCTCTCAGTATTTTGTATGTCGTTATCATGTCCCCCCTATCTCTCCTGTCCTCCAGTGTCGTCAGGTTGATTTCCCTTAACCTCTCCTCGTAGGACATACCTCTTAGCTCTGGGACTAGTCTTGTTGCAAACCTTTGCACTTTCTCTAGTTTCTTTACGTGCTTGGCTAGGTGTGGGTTCCAAACTGGTGCCGCATACTCCAATATGGGCCTAACGTATACGGTGTACAGGGTCCTGAACGATTCCTTATTAAGATGTCGGAATGCTGTTCTGAGGTTTGCTAGGCGCCCATATGCTGCAGCAGTTATTTGGTTGATGTGCGCTTCAGGAGATGTGCCTGGTGTTATACTCACCCCAAGATCTTTTTCCTTGAGTGAGGTTTGTAGTCTCTGACCCCCTAGACTGTACTCCGTCTGCGGCCTTCTTTGCCCTTCCCCAATCTTCATGACTTTGCACTTGGTGGGATTGAACTCCAGGAGCCAATTGCTGGACCAGTTCTGCAGCCTGTCCAGATCCCTTTGTAGTTCTGCCTGGTCTTCGATCGAGTGTATTCTTCTCATCAACTTCACGTCATCTGCAAACAGGGACACCTCAGAGTCTATTCCTTCCGTCATGTCGTTCACAAATACCAGAAACAGCACTGGTCCTAGGACTGACCCCTGTGGGACCCCGCTGGTCACAGGTGCCCACTCTGACACCTCGCCACGTACCATGACTCGCTGCTGTCTTCCTGACAAGTATTCCCTGATCCATTGTAGTGCCTTCCCTGTTATCCCTGCTTGGTCCTCCAGTTTTTGCACCAATCTCTTGTGTGGAACTGTGTCAAACGCCTTCTTGCAGTCCAAGAAAATGCAATCCACCCACCCCTCTCTCTCTTGTCTTACTGCTGTCACCATGTCATAGAACTCCAGTAGGTTTGTGACACAGGATTTCCCGTCCCTGAAACCATGCTGGCTGCTGTTGATGAGATCATTCCTTTCTAGGTGTTCCACCACTCTTCTCCTGATAATCTTCTCCATGATTTTGCATACTATACATGTCAGTGACACTGGTCTGTAGTTTAATGCTTCATGTCTGTCTCCTTTTTTAAAGATTGGGACTACATTTGCTGTCTTCCATGCCTCAGGCAATCTCCCTGTTTCGATAGATGTATTGAATATTGTTGTTAGGGGTACACATAGCGCCTCTGCTCCCTCTCTCAATACCCATGGGGAGATGTTATCTGGCCCCATTGCCTTTGAGGTATCTAGCTCACTCAGAAGCCTCTTCACTTCTTCCTCGGTTGTGTGCACTGTGTCCAGCACTTGGTGGTGTGCCCCACCTCTCCGTCTTTCTGGAGTCCCTTCTGTCTCCTCTGTGAACACTTCTTTGAATCTCTTGTTGAGTTCTTCACATACTTCCCGGTCATTTCCTGTTGTCTCTCCTCCTTCCTTCCTTAGCCTGATTACCTGGTCCTTGACTGTTGTTTTCCTCCTGATGTGGCTGTACAACAGTTTCGGGTCAGATTTGGCTTTCGCTGCTATGTCATTTTCATATTGTCTTTGGGCCTCCCTTCTTATCTGTGCATATTCATTTCTGGCTCTACGACTGTTCTCCTTATTCTCCTGGGTCCTTTGCCTTCTATATTTCTTCCATTCCCTAGCACACTTGGTTTTTGCCTCCCTGCACCTTTGGGTAAACCATGGGCTCATCCTGGCTTTTTCATTACTCCTGTTACCCTTGGGTACAAACCTCTCCTCAGCCTCCTTGCATTTTATTGCTACATATTCCATCATCTCATTAACTGGTTTCCCTGCCAGTTCTCTGTCCCACTGAACCCCGTTCAGGTAGTTCCTCATTCCTGTGTAGTCCCCTTTCTTGTAGTTTGGCTTCATTCGTCCTGGCCTTCCTGCTTCTCCCTCCACTTGTAGCTCTACTGTGTATTCGAAGCTTACAACCACATGGTCACTGGCCCCAAGGGGTCTTTCATATGTGATGTCCTCGATATCTGCACTACTGAAGGTGAATACTAAGTCCAGCCTTGCTGGTTCATCCTCTCCTCTCTCTCTTGTAGTGTCCCTTACGTGTTGGTACATGAAGTTCTCCAGTACCACCTCCATCATCTTAGCCCTCCAAGTATCTTGGCCCCCATGTGGGTCCAAGTTCTCCCAATCTATCTCCTTGTGGTTAAAGTCACCCATGATCAGGAGCTTTGCCCTGCATGCATGAGCTCTTCTGGCCACTCTAGCCAGTGTGTCAACCATCGCTCTATTGCTCTCGTCGTACTCTTGCCTTGGCCTCCTGCTGTTCTGTGGTGGGTTATACATCACTGCTATTACCACCTTGGGACCTCCAGAGTGAAGTGTTCCCACTATGTAATCACTTTCTTCTCCGCTATCTTCTCTCTCCAGCTCATCAAAATTCCAGCGATTTTTGATCAGCAACGCCACTCCTCCACCCCCCCTGTTCCCTCTGTCTTTCCTCAGGATTTGGTATCCCGTTGGAAAGATGGCATCTGTTATCATACCTGTAAGCTTGGTTTCTGTGAGAGCTATGATGTCCGGTGATGCTTCTTTGACTCTTTCTTGCCACTCCTCCCACTTATTTGTTATTCCATCAGCGTTTGTGTACCATACCTTTAGTTTCCTTTCCAACACTGTGGTTTGGGGGGCCTGTGAGGGTGGGAGACCTGGTGGCATACTGTGGGGTTCTATAGCTTGGTGTTGGGTGGAGGCTGTGGGTATGGATTGTAGGGTGTGTTGGGATGGTGTGATAGGTTGTATGGTTCTGAGAGTAGTTGTGTGTGTGCTTGCCCTTGCTGTTCTGTCCTGCTCTGACTGACCTCTGCTGGTTCCCTCCTTGTCTCTTTTCCTAGCTCCTTTCGCTTTTTTGTCCTCTCCCTCAGCTGCTGTCGTTCTGATTTTGTTCTGTCTCTGTCTAGGAACACCCTCTTGTACTCTTCCGAGTATTTCAATCGTGGTTTCTCTTGGAGGATCCTGTTCCGCACTGTTTCCGTCCTGAGAATCAGCTTGATTGGTGTGTGTATGTGTATGTGTGTGTGTGTATGTGTGTGTGTGTGTGTGTGTGTGTGTGTGTGTGTGTGTGTGTGTGTGTGTGTGTGTGTGTGTGTGTGTGTGTGTGTGACCATTTTGCTCGAGGCACATGACGATTAGACACTAGACCTGTTGTATATGCGTGTATGTGTGTGAATGTGTGTGTGAATGTATGTATGCATGAGGCCTGGTCACAGACTGGGCCACGGGGGCGTTGACCCCGGAGTCCTCTCCAGGTATACTCCAGGTATGTGTGTGTACTCACCTACTTGTGGTTGCAGGAGTCGAGACATAGCTCCTGGCTCTTTCTCTTTGCTGACCTCTACTAGGTACTCTCCCTGCTCCACGAGCTGTATCATACCTCGTGTGTGCGTGCATGCGTTCGCGCGCGCATGTGTCCGTCCATTGTATCAATCTATTAAGGAAGGATCCTGGACTTAAGGAAGGATCCTGGACTTAAGGAAGGATCCTGGATTTAAGGAAGGATCCTGGACTTAAGGAAGGATCCTGGACTTAAGGAAGGATCCTGGATTTAAGGAAGGATCCTGGACTTAAGGAAGGATCCTGGACTTAAGGAAGGATCCTGGACTTAAGGAAGAATCCTGGACTTAAGTCCAGGATCCTTCCTTAAGCTGTTACAACAAAAATACATGAGATGTTTATTGTATTTATCATCATCTTAAGAAAGATTGTGACACAGGTCCTAATGAAAAAATAAATTTGGATGAGAGACTCTGCTAGTGAGGAAAATGTACATTCATAATGGGAAAAAAAATCTGGTGGAGACGCCATCAGTGGGGTACCTCAAGGCTTAGTATTTGTTCCTACAATGTTTTTAAAATTTATACAACATAACTTGAGGTTAGGAAGAGACAACTATGTGAATCTCTTTTCGGATGATGCAAAAAAAAATAAACAAAGAAATAATGATGGATAACTAGCTACAGAATAACTTGGATAAATCGAGACATTGGGGTAATAAATGAATAATGAATTTAATGTAGATAAATGCCATAGGAGAGAAGTGAGGCAACATGATGATTGTTGACTGAATAAACAGAAGGATGGACGGGAGGCTCGAACCGTGGTCCTGAAATTGACAGGCCTGTCAATTGCTGGACCACGGTTGGAGCCTCCTCTCCATCCTTTTGTTTATTCATTGACAGTTGTTTATTACGACTTAATCTGAGTTCATTATAGACTAGCAAAATATTGAAAGTGTCTGAGAGAGGCAGCTGGGATGAGCGATTACCTTAACTAACAAGTAATGAGAAACACAATTTTTCAGTGAAACCTTTACTGCGACGTTTTGCCCAGGATTGGAGCTTGTCAAATTTACCAGTACTCGATGAAATGCTGTCTTGGATGAAACGTCGTAGTGTACGTTTCCCTACAAATACGGTGTCTTGCTCAACAAAGGAACCAGTAGTTATTATTAAGAAAAAGTCACTGGAAGATTGTAAATTAAACAGCTAGAAAAATAATATTGTAGACTGATAACTTATATATATATATATATATATATATATATATATATATATATATATATATATATATATATATATATATATATATATATATATATATATATATATAATTCAGTTTACAAATATATGGTTGGTAAAATGTTCGGAAGTTAATTTATAAGAAATGCCAGACCAATACTGGAACAACCAGCGGCTGGGTTATGCCAACGATACAAAAAAAAGTGGAGTTGGAAAAGTACCAAAAAAAAAAAAAGTGGTCGGGAAGTGGGACGATCTGGACAGGAAAGTGGTAGAAGCAGGAGCCATACATAGCTTTAAGAATAGGCGGGAGAGAATGGGACAGAAGCTAAGACTCGACCCCTGCAACAAAATACAGTTGAGCACACACACACACACACACACACACACACACACACACACACACACACACACACACACACACACACACACACAAGCGTGTATGGATCTGGTTAGCCTGACATGTACTTGTGATGGACCACCAGTCATGATAGTCTACTATCCTCCCCCTCACACCAACCAGAAGGGAGAGTAGTAGTTGTGGCAGCTCTTAAGAGTAGGACTGATGTTTATGAACAAGCTTAGATAAGGAAGACAGGAAGCAGGGTGGGTGCAGGAGGCATGTTTATCCTGCACCAGTACATTAAGGAAGCTGAGGAGGTACCAGTAATGAACACCAGCTGGTTAGGGGGGGTTCATGGGTAGGGAGGCTTCATGAGGGGAGGGAGTTCATGGGTAGTGAGGTTATGGAGGGGGGGGGCTTTGGTGAATGAAGTAGCCAGGCAACAATCCTCAGGGCGTTTTTCTTTTGCTTTTTTAGCAAAATTATATGCATCAGAAGTGTGCTGCTACCCTATTCTCTGTGAAAGTTACTCTTTGGGAGACAACAGATAAGTTACCCTGTCTCTCAGCCTCCCCAAAGCCCCTCCAAACAAAATACTAACACTAACGTCGCTTCGAAGCAGGTCTCCTAGCCCCTTCTTCCAACCAGATAACCACTACTAAGTCCTCATACCCCGAGTACAAATATTCTAGTACCACCCCAGAGTGTTCAATTAAAGGTTCATCTATGGGAGTTTCAAAGGTTGTGCTTCCACAGAGCTGGAGTTATTCTTACGTGGACATTGCCATCTCTTGGGGTAGTGTATCCCATGCACAAGAGACATAATATCTTTATGAAGATATCTCCGTCATCCCAAAGCAGGGGCAAAATAAATTATATGTATAAGAAACATGAAAAAAAAGTGGGATGGGGGAAAGGAAGTGAAATTTGGACGATATAAAATAATAAACTACGTACTTGCAATAAAATATAACAAAGTCACTGTTTCGTTCGAAAAGTCAGCCTGAGTATCATGAATTAACTCTATTTCACTTGTACTAATCAACACCCACTAAATGTAGACCGACCCAGGTTGATCAGGAGCAAGCCAGTCTTGGTGGCACAGCGGCGGGAAGGGTTAAGGGCCAGCAGGAACGAGGGAGTTCTTGGGAATGGATGTACAGGTGTTTGATGTCTGGATACTATCATGTGTTAATTATCCACAGTTGCAGCCAGGCTCGGAACTCAGGCTGGAGCATTGTCAGGCTGGAGCATTGTCAAGCTGGAGCAGTGTCAGACTGTTAAGCCGGGTTATTGTGAGCCAGAGGTACTACCATACTGGCAATATTAGAGCTCCAGTAACCCTGCCACGGAACACATTAGATATTCATGCATTATGACTACAGGATCATCTGAACACACAACTGATAGAATTTAATAACATTATTATGCACCTCGTAACCATTGTTTGGGGTGTAGTAGAATGACTACAGAGGTGCGTCATTGGTAAAGTGCCCTTAAACGCGTTACTTTGTGGTTAGCAATTCTGGGAAATCAAACTCTGAACCCAGATTTACATTCAGATCATCAAGATCATATATATATATATATATATATATATATATATATATATATATATATATATATATATATATATATATATATATATATATATATATTAGTGACCACGAACGAGTGGTATTGATCAATAACGACACTGCGACTAGCCAAGGACTCGAACCCATGCTGCTTTGGCCTGACTCATGGTGAGCGAAACTCATGACGCCTTAATCCACTGGACCATACAATCTTTAAGAGTAACGCATCCAGCGGAACTGGATGTCGTACTCGCTATCCAAGGACATACGATGGTGTGGATGACTCTAGGCTAATTTCATTCTAGTCCCTGTTTGGTGAACTAGTACAACGAGCAGTATTTTATATTATTGTGACCACGAACGAGTGGTATTGATCAGTAACAACACTGCAACTAGCCAAGGACTCGAATCCATGCTGCTTTGGCCTGCCTAATGGTGGGCGAAAACTCATGACGTCTTAAGGATTGTATGGTCCAGTGGATTAAGGCGTCATGAGTTTTCGCCAACCATGAGGCAGGCCAAAGCAACATGGGTTCGAGTCCTTGGCTAGTCTCAGTGTTATTGATCAATACCACTCGTTCGTGGTATTGATCAATAACGCAGCAGCAACAACAGGAGCAGTAAGAAAACAGCAACAAGAACAACAGCAGCAGCAACAACAAAAACAGCAGGAACAGCAGCAGAAGCAGCAGCAGAAGTAGCAGCAACAACAACAGCAAAGTGACACCGGTATCCTCCTAGTTTGCTGCGAGGTAATCATCAGCAGCTAAGAAATCCCAAGAGCAGCAAAAATGTGAACATCTCAGACACCAAACTTGTTCTTGAAGCACTGACCAACACCCATTGTCTCTAAACAAAAGCCAAAGTGAATAGGACACTAATTATTTTTCCTGGTCTCTCTCTCTCTATGCCTTCTACTTTATTTAATACTATCTCATTTCCTCTTCCTTTACTTCCGCTCTCTTCCCCATTATCAGCCTTGCGGTGAATAATAGGGGAATAAGTTAGTGGTAATGCGCTATTTAGAATATTCAAAGTTTATATATTTAGCCATGAGTTTTTATAATAGCTCCTTAAAGATGATATATTTGCGCATTTCAAGAACATATGTAAAGGAATTTTCCCTAAATTCAGGGATTTTTTTCACGTTCAAGACTAGGGAGTGTTGCCAGGTGTGATTAGATTTTGCAGCCGAAGCGGCTAGTTTATTGTGCACGTCATATTAAATCCTATGGAAGGTAGCGCAAGAGTATATGAATACACAAAATCAAGAGTTTACAAAAGTATATGTAGATATATTTCTAAAGTTCACTTATTTGTTGCAAGCAAATATAGGAAATTTGTATAATATGTCTGGTATACTTTTTTCATATCACATAGGTTATTGTACTCTGTCTTTATATTCTTCAGTAAATGGACAATTCAGAATATAGTGCTCAAGATAGTAACTATAGGGCTGGCCACATACTTTGCATTTGGTTTGGTTATCTGTGTGTCTGCCAAACTGCCAGAAGTACTTGTAACCAAACTAAGCCTGGCCACTACAACATCAGTCAGTCTGTTCACATTGCAAGTTGCTTCATAAACTTACTTAACTACGTTCATGTTATCATTATGGGTTATAGATCTACTCAGGCTTGTAACTGCATTCCTATAACATTCAGTTTCATTATTTATCATTCTCGTAATATTTTTCCTAATGTTTGACGGACATACCTAAGTTATAAAATATATTTTTCTTTAGGGATTTTTTTTTGGCTTACCAGGTGTGAGAAAACGTTTGCTAACCCCAATTTGTATTTGGTCAGATCTACAAAGAGTGGGAAAATAAAGGTAGGGAAGACGGAGCTAAAATAAAGGTGGAGACAGATACTCGGGACAGGGAAGAGACGGAATAAAAGAGTGGGAAAAATACATGGAAGAGATAACAGCAGGAAAACAAGAAATAGAACGACCTGGAGAACTATGTTCAGTGGAAGGCAAACAAGAGAATCCAGATCAGAAAGCGAGAATGAGTCTAACTCCGTAAATGTAGGCAGTTAAGACATCTGCCGATACTATGTTAAAGAGATGTGCAAATGTGGGAGAAAATGCTGGAATGAACACACTTGAAAATGTGCAAGCATGATAAGGAAGGGGAAGTGTTGCTTTGAAAAGGAATGCAGGTATTTTCATCCAGTGATGTGCAAAGCCTCAATGCAGCTCAGAGAATGTTACGCTCTTAGCTGTCCAGACTAGCATGTGCAAGGAACGTGGCGCTACAGAGAAAGCCGAGGACGGGAAAATTAACAGCATTCTTTTTTAGACGAAACGAGAAAAGAGCAGATCCCAAAAAAGGAGGCAAACAGGGAAGTACCACAGGTAGTGCAGAGGTGTACGACAGTGGGACAAACTAAGACAGTCATACACTCAACAGGGTCGAATGTATAACAAAACGGTGCACAATCAATAGTGGAGAAAATAGGGGCATGTACACCTGGTCCATGTGAGGTAGTACATCAGTGGTACTAAAAAATAAAAATACTAAAGCATCTCAAATAGTAAATCCTGCTTCCTTATTGCAAACATTTATGGTTCGATATCAAATAACAAAGTTAAATTGGTGAGCTCCTCACAAGAGTGAATGCTAAGTTTTGAGCATTTACAGAAACACACAAGGAGTGCAATGGAGGGTTAGATAACGATAGTATGTTGGTGTACTGATTATCTGGTGTCATTATCATTGGTGTGTAAACTGACTAGTGTCAGTATCAAGTTAATAAAATTTAGTTGTTAGCGTGTTACTCAGGATTGTTGTACAAAGTTACAATAAAATGGGAGATGTCAGTGTTATAACTAACATGTTTCGATGCTCACTAAGGCAGCCACGCCATCTTTTCAGTTATTAGGATACCTATTGAAATTCCTGAAGCGTTGTATGACCCTTGTGGGTTTAGTACTTAGTTTTGATTGTAATAATTATAACATTGAAATTGTTCAGGGCTCTCTTCAGGGCAGGCGCGATTGGTGGACTGAAAAACTTATAGAAACTTCACTGTCTGTATGTATTCAGTCCAACATGCAAACTTCTAGAAATACCTGAACTTCCGTCACTTGTATTCCTAGGATTATAGGCGAGAAAGGTATGTCATAATCAATAGGACAAGACATGGTGGACGATGGAAAGTGCCTTTAATTAAAAGCAGGGGCGCAACGAGTACATTAAAAAAGAATTCGATTAGTGTAAGAGGTCTCCGACTCTAAAACTCACTCCCTCAGTGCATTAGAGGAATTACCAACAAACCTCTGGCTGTCTTCAAGAGGGAACTGGACAAGTTCTTCAAGTCAGTTCCTAACCAGCCGGGCTGTGTTCGAAATTTGGACTGCGTAAGGCTAGCAGTTCGATTTGATCAGACCTTGATTCCACCGGGAAGCCTCGTCTGGGACTGGGCCGCGGGGAGCGCAGCCCCCCGAAAACATCATGTATGGATAAATTGATTTGATGTTATTTAAATAAAAATAAATAGACTTCATGATGCACTCATTTGTAAACTTAATATATGAATAAAAGGTAAATAATTGCAATACATGAGAGATGCTTTTATTTGAGAAGATTGCGAATAGTTATAGAAGGAAAAAATTCATAGAGGCGTGACTTGCGAGGTTCCACAAGGTTGCTTGCACCGCTGATGTTTACATTACATCATTCTGTTTTTCCTGAATATCACTCAACCATAATATTCCAGATCAAAAAAAAATCTCCCGAAATTTTTCCCTGAATAAAATTTGAATAAGTTTTAATATTGAAACCAAAGGCGACGTAATGGAACCCACTCCATTACCTTCATGGCACTGACGAACACTTAAACCAGAGGCAGGGTGGTGGAACCCTCTCCACTAACTCCCTATTGTGACGATTATGCAAACCACAACCAAGGTGGTGGAACCCACTACACTACCTCCCTGGCAGTGACGAGCATGTTAACCACAGCCAGGGTGGTGGAACCCACTACACTACCTCCCTGGCAGTGACGAGCATGTTAACCACAACGAGGGTGGTGGAACCCACTACACTACCTCCCTGGCAGTGACGAGCATTTCAAAAAAGGTTGACTTCATGTGCTATGAAGCTTGCTGTGATGGCTGTGTGGTGCACTGCGTTGACTGTGTGGTGCACTGCGTTGACTGTGTGGTGCACTGCATTGACTGTGTGGTGCACTGTGATAGTTGCAGTGTATGCCACGTTTGAACATTAGGTAGAGTGAGGCAAGAAGAGTGATGATTCTGTATCAGCACTACATTACCTGGGTAGTGGCAGGTTCCTGGCTAATGACCCGCTCAGGCCCACAAGCTAGAAGTGTGTACACACACACACACACACACACACACACACACACACACACACACACACACACACACACACACACACACACACACACACACACACACACACACACACATCTCCCAACACTTCACTCTCCCCCCAGCATCTCACAACTCCCCAACAAGACACAATTTTCACTTGTTTTTTCACTCATAACCCACAGTTTTTCCCGTTTTTAACTAATTCATCAATTTTTTTCGCTAATACAAAAAAAAAGATTTTTGCTCATAATGTTCACAACGTTTCACATTTTTATACACATCTCTTCAGAACACACACAAAAAAATCACATTCACCAACTCCACATTATGTTTAGCCCCACACACACACACACACACACACACACACACACACACACACACACACACACACACACATGCACGCATGTACAACAGGCCTAGTGTCTAATCGACATGTGCCTGGGACAAAATGGTAAACACACACACAGCCTGGTGACACTGGAGGACAGAGGGACTAAGGTAGATTTGATAACTTACAAAATATTGAGAGAAATTGATAGGATTAACAGGAACAGATTGTGAGACAGAGAACAGGAACATGAGGGCACAGGTGGTAGTTAGAAAGTGTTTCACCAGCCTTACAGTAGTCAGGAAATAGAATAACCTGGAGAGTGATGTGGTAAAAGGTAGGAGCCATACATAGCTTTAAGAAGAGGTGCGATAAGGGTCTCGAAGCCAGGAGTGAGTGAACCTAGTAGCGATCAGCGAAAAGGCCGGACCAAGAGCTGAGACTCGACCCCCTGCAACCACACATAGGTGAGTACAGACCCACACACACGTAGCTGGAAGATAAGAAATAACCTATCGATTTAATATGCTGTGATTAGTACTTCATCATAGTAAGGGAGGATGATTAAACCTATTCCTTCGACCAATATGGTATTTAAAACCATAAAATATAAACCAGGAAAGTTTGATTGGAAGGAAATTATGCTCAGTAAATCTACAGAAGGCTAAGGCATAATTGAACCAACTTAAATTATTTACCGAAGTATATAATTCATTCTTCTCAAATAATGACCGAGGTTACTGGACCGGCAGCTGACTGCCCAGATGTAAACACGAGCCATCTTCCCTTATTTTCAGTTCACTTATTTATCGCTAAAGATGAGTCTTTAGAGGTTAATGTGACCTAATCTCGTATATATATATATATATATATATATATATATATATATATATATATATATATATATATATATATATATATATATATATATATACATACATATACATATACATATTTTTCAACAAGTTGGTCGTCTCCCACCGAGGCAGGGTGACCCAAAAAAGAAAGAAAATCCCCAAAAAGAAAATACTTTCATCATCATTCAACACTTTCACCACACTCACACATTATCACTGCTTTTGCAGAGGTGCTCAGAATACAACAGTTTAGAAGCATATACGTATAAAGATACACAACATATCCCTCCAAACTGCCAATATCCCAAACCACTCATCGGAAAAAAGAAAACTGAACCCCCTTTTTTGAATTTGTTTCCCCAAATTTAATCCCACCCTCCCAAAACACCCTACTTTTTTTTTCCCTTTTACAACCCCATCTATAAATATATTAAAAAAACCATGGTGAATTACAACCCCTGCCTAAGACCATTTTTCCCGGGAAAATTCTCCCCCTTTTTCTACATACCCCTAACCTGACCCCTCACTATCCCCACAAAAAACCCTTTTTACACATTTAGTAACCTTACCACCATTCCAAAACCTGCAACATCTGCCACATTGCCCTTTTTTATTTTCTATCATATGCCTTTTTCTAAATCCATAAATCAAAAATTTTTCCCCTACCTTTACCCAAATACTGTCTACATATATGTTTCCCAATGAAACATTTTTGATCTACACATCCTCTACCCATTTAACCCTTCCCTTTGCTCATCCGCAATTTAAACTTTTTCCTTAATTTTTCTTTAATTATAACTTCATTATACTTTTTCCTGGAATATTCAGAAACTTTTTTCCCTTAAAATTTTCATTCTTTTTTTCCCCCTTTTT